>NC_041046.1:15386961-15679461 GCF_900634775.1 Gouania willdenowi | reverse complement strand
GTGTGTGTGTGTGTGTGTGTGTGTGTGTGTGTGTGTGGATGAGAGGAGTGAGATTTGAGAAAATGGGAGGGGCTTCTTCTAAACGACTAGAAATGTCAATCTGAGCCAGGGAGTCCCAATAATCTAAAGCAATCTGTAAGGACCTGACCTTAGTCCATCCAGATCAATAGGGAAGTGAGGGTGGAAGGAAAAGGAGAGAAAAAGGAGAGGGAAAACGAGAGGAAGAAGAAACCGGGGGCGCAACCGGGGATCGTTTACACTGGAAATATAGACTTTCCTTGCGTCGCATCTTTTCTTTGCTCACATGCTCTCACTGTAAAAAGTGGATATCGAGGCAATTCCCTTTGCTTTGTGAGATCGCAGCAGACTTTTTCCCCTTCCTAGTTTTCTGCCACTATGTCTTTCCCTCAACTGGGATATCAGTACATCCGGCCGATATACCCACCGGAGCGCCAGGGGATCGCCGGCAATGCCCGATCCGGGACAGAGCTCAGCCCGTCCGGCGCGCTCTCCAACGTCCTCTCCACTATGTATGGATCTCCCTTTGCCGCAGCAGCGCAGGGCTATGGAGCGTTTCTGCCTTACTCCAACGATATATCTATTTTCAATCAGCTGGTAAGTCTCTCTGAGGAACAAATAACTTTCACTGAACAAGTCTGTGGAGGTGGAATGTTTTTTGGAGCACAAACTAAACTTTGGGAGCGCTTTGGTCAACTTTATATAGTGAAGGATGTGTGAGATGTTGTTAAAAATGTTACTCATCAAACTTTAGGATTAATCAAAACTAAAGGTTTCTCTAACTCATAAAGACATTTAAAAATATAAATAAATGCTAATGAAGAAATGAGAAAGTTTTACCTCGTGTTTAATTTATGAATATTTGCTTATTCTTTTTTTTTTTTTTTTTAACTTTGATATTAACTTTAAGCTGTGTTTTTTAATTATAATTATTGTGTGTTGATAAATGCTGGTTTGTGTTTCCAGAACGCACAATATGAACTCAAAGACGGTCCTGGGGTCCAACACCCGGGGTTCGCACACCACCACCCTGCTTTTTACCCGTATGGCCAGTATCAGTTCGGGGACCCATCCAGACCCAAAAACGCCACCAGAGAGAGCACCAGCACCCTGAAGGCCTGGCTGAGCGAGCACCGTAAAAACCCGTACCCAACTAAAGGAGAGAAGATCATGCTGGCCATCATCACCAAGATGACCCTCACCCAGGTGTCCACATGGTTCGCCAACGCCCGGAGGAGGTTAAAGAAGGAGAACAAGATGACCTGGACCCCTCGGAACCGCACCGACGAAGAGGGGAATGTTTACTCCAGCGACCATGAGGGAGAGGAGGGGGACAAGAGGGAGGACGAGGAGGAGATCGACCTGGAGAACATCGACACGGAGAATATTGAGAACAAGGACGATTTGGACGATCAGGACGATCTGCATTCAGACCTGAAACTGGACAGAAGTGACTCGGAGATTTCTGACGGCTTTGAGGATTTACAAGGACCCGAGCAGAGGTTTCTAAAGGCTGTGCAGGGCAAGGAGGGCAAAGACGCGCAGAGAGGGGAGCACTTCCACGGCCATCATCACCACCACCATCACCATCTTCATCACCACCACAGCAGCCACTCTCCCTCGGACACCAAAAGCCCCCAGTCCAACGGGGAGCCGCTCAAACTGAACCCGGGCTCCGTGGGCTCCCCGCCCTCAGAGAACAACCCTGCCCCGGCCCAGAAGCCTAAGATCTGGTCCCTGGCAGAAACGGCCGCGGCCCCGGACAATCCACGCAGGTCCCCGCAGATGAACGGGGGCCACTCCGCGGGGCCCGCACCTCAGACTCTGCTCACCCCGCACAGACTCATCTCCTCCTGTCCTGTGGGGAAAATCCAGAACTGGACAAACCGAGCCTTTTCTGCGCATCAGCTGGCGTTACTGAACTCAAACCATTATCTACTGGCGAACCAGGCCACGGCCACTGGTCTGGCCCTGTACAGCAGCAGCAGCAGCAGCAGCAGCAGCAGTAGTAGCAGGCACGCGGAGGACAAGAGTCATAGTTCAGAGCCTACAGTCACAGTCACAGGTACAGGTACAGGTACAGGTACATGTCCCCGGCACTGAGCCCCGCATGTTACTATACAACCCCCTCAAAGCAGAGACTCAAATACTTCCCTTTTCCTCCTCTGTGTTTATTTTATTTTATTTTATTCTATACATTATTTTGCCTGTTTGTGGGTTTCAGTGCTCCACATGGCCTGTTAGAGCTGAAGTGTGCAGCGTGTGCTTCATCATATTATGAAAGACGAATTAAAAATAAATAAATACTAAATTCACACGTAAAATTGGGTAAAAGCTGCTGTATGTTAGTTTAAAAAGTTGACTTTTTATGCTGTTCCCTCTGATATCAAGGTCCATTTGCATGTATTTATTGTTTTATACTAAAGTCTGTTTTAATTAAAGTGTTTTAATTTTCGTCTATCACAGTTTCAGAGATCTAGTGCCTTGGATGCAGAGAGAAAAAAAAAAAGTTAATAAACAGTTCAAACACAGAGAGGCTGTCAGTGAAATGACATCTGGGAATTTTCATTCTTATGCCATATTTACCCCCAAAAATAGGCTCTGATTCCAGGATTTATTTTATCACTGAATGTGTGTGTGTGTGTGTGTGTGTGTGTGTGTGTGTGTGTGTGTGTGTGTGTGTGTGTGTGTGTGTGTGTGTGTGTGTGTGTGTGTTTTCATCGAGGCCTGTGTTACACTTACTCGTTTGGTCATGCAAATGAGCTCAATGCAAATTCACTTCAGGCTCGTCTTTGAAAGGCAATTGTCACTTTTATATATCTTTGTGTTTTAGCTCCTCATCCACTTTATTTGTTTGTGAAAAATAAAATAAAAAACCCATCCCTCCATGTGTATTTCAGGCCACAAAAAACCAAATAGAAGCAGCGACGGTTCCCCTCTTTCTCACATCCTCTTTGTGTTTTCATTTAGTTTAATTATGGAATGTAAAATAAGAATACTACAACTCTGTATACTTACATTGTAAGCATGTCCTGTGTAAAACTGCTAATGTAATAATGTTTGAACCTCTAGTCTGTGAGTTTTTTTTTCTTTTTTTTTTTTGTAAGTTCTGTGAGGATTTGATGTTCAAATGGATTTTTTTGTTTGTTTTTTTTTTTTCTTCTTCTTTTTTGTATATAAAGTTAAGAATATGTACATACTTGTGAACCAAATTGTACCAGAAAGTTTATATTTTGGCTAATAAATGAATTGCTGCAACTTTACATTTTTCTCTATTTGTAGGTTTGTTTTTGATGGGTAAACTTTAGACATTTTTTTTTTTTTTTTTTTTTTGACAGCTGCTTTAAATGTTTTGATGCTGAATTTTGCATGTGTGCCTGGGGCACAGGCTTTATCCTCCGTGGTGGTGATCTAAGTAAATATTTGAGTGGGATTTATCACACTTTTAGAGTGTTGGGACTTAAGGCTAATTAGCCGGTATTGCAGAATACATTTGGATATTAATGCTGTGGGATTATCCCTTATATAGGTGTAGCAGCGGATGTATTAGAAGAAATACATTTGCCATTAATATTCCTATAAAATGACGGCCCGTGAAAAGAGTTTGCTTAATAAATTAGGTGAGGAGCATTGTGCGGTTTGAAGATGGATTTTGGCTTTGCAGTGCAACTCCCACATCTCATCATGCTCAATTTGTAATGCTTCTGCTCTCCACTATACATCATACATTCTCCTCTACTAATGCCCCCTCTATGGTGTAATTGTAATATATCGTGGCTGTAGAACTAATAATAACATCATTTATTTTGTTTTCCCGTGATGTGATCATTTGCATGCGTGCGTGAGCGTTTATCAAAGGAACTTCATGTAATCTTGGTGTTGGAGCTCCCTCTACAGACACATGCGCTTTGACCAGGCTTAGAAACACACACACCGACACACACACGCACACACTCCGTGGATTTCTCTTTTTAAATACAGGTGTATTATTGTTTGTAAGGTAAAATTCGTTAGAAACATTTTTGGTCTAAGATTTGACACAAAATAAAACACGTTTAGTCCGTTAAAAAAAAAGGAAAAAAAAGCGTTGTGTGGTTTTGAGGATCTAAATGGAGCATATTTTAGAAAGTGTCGTGTTTGCTTCTAAATTAACATACATGGGGGGAAAAATGTATTATAAGGTTATTATTTTGGAGTAAATAAAAAAACAAAACAACAACAACAACAATCAATGCCTTAACAGTGTTTTCGAATTTGGTCGTCGTTAGGTTTCTTTTGTTGCGTTTTGTAAAAATACATATGTAAATAAGTAATAAAGGAGAAAAACTAATAGAATTAAATATATACAAATGTTATATTTTCATTTTAAACCTGTTTAATTAAATATTTAGATATAATTTGCCAGTTGTGACTTTGAAAAATGACTGCGCCCTGTGTTATTAATTGAGAAAGCTGATCAACTGTATTGGAAAAAGGCAGATAAATAAACAATAATAATAATAATAATAATAATAATAATAATAATAATAATAATAATAATAATAATAATAATTTTATTCTAAAATAACTTAGCGCATATAAAATAATTTCTGCCACATCAGGCACCGTGTCTGTAAAAGCAGGAGAAAAGCGCTGGGTGTTATTAGATGTGCTTTAAAAGAAACGCGGCTCGGACTGAGCCGGAGCCATTCTCCCATCCTGTCTAATCAATTATTAGCCTTTAGAGCTCCATCCAAGCCAATGATGCATATTCATAAGTCAGCCAGCTGATTGATGTCATAGTTCCATCGCCTCTCCTATTATTACATGCTTGTCCACTTCTTTGTGTTAACATTTTGTATTTTTCCCCCTGATTCTTACAGATGATTCAACATTAAAAAAAAAAAAACAAGGAAATATATGATGATGATACCAACAAATAACAAAGCGAATTAATTAAAAACAAATTCGACATTTCACAGTAAAATATGCTAGATGCAAAAAAAAAAAAAAAAAAAAAAAAAAAAAAAAAAAAAAAAAACTTTAAAAAGTAATGAACATTCAATAAATACATAAATAAATGTACATTTATAATAGAAATTATTTGAATCTGGAAGGAAACACAATAACCATAATGATATGAGGGGCTGTAAGGGCAGCTCACTCTGAACCTTATCATAAATAAGGACGTGTGTCTCCTCATAGTTCACAGGATGTTTGCTCCTCAGGGGCCCTGGGACAAGCCTTTCTATTTCTCATCTGAAATGTTACAGTGAAGAACCGGGACCATGTCTCTATAGCTCAGGGCCTCTGATCACTGCATGAAATTAGGGATTGAAATGCCTCAGCAGAAACAAAGTAATCATGTCTGCTTATGTGTGGCCATACGTGTCCGACCTGCTCCTGGTTACACCGAGCAAATGGAAAGCATTAGCTAACATTTCATATACGGAGCTATACAGGGACAGTTTCCAGTGGGGCATGATGATGTGTCACTGGTTTCCTTGTGTGTTAAGTAGATGTTCTTTTAGCTAATGAGCAATAATCAACTCTAGCTCCTTGTCTTATACTGCTCAGGCCCTCGCTGAGTATAATCACACATTATGCTGTACAGGGTGATCCACTGCAAGAAAATCAAATAACACAAAATTAACTAAAAACAGGACAAACTGAGGATTGTTTGTGCTAAATGTTAAGTTTTACAGTTTGATAATAATTCCACTTGTTTTTGATATTTGTATTTGAATGACAGTAAGTTACTGTTTACTTATTAAAGAAATAAATTACAGGCCTATTTCATCCCATTTTTTACTTGTAAAGGTGACATTTGTAATTATTGATATGGCAATGTATATCATATTGTTTAATAACAGGATACATTGTATCAGAATAATCAACTCTAGCTCCTTGTCTTAAAATGCTCAGGCCCTCACTGAGTAAAATGTAAAAAAGAATCACAGGTTGATCCACTTCAAGAAAACCAAATATATTAAACATATAACAAACTAAATACAGGACAAACTGAGGATGTGTTTGCTCTATTAGGGGATTGACTTACCGCTACATTTTTTGCTCAATAAAACATTCATTTATATTCCAATAAAATGGTATTGATGCAATGTATAAAATGCTGAAGGCATAAACTATGTTTTTATAAACAAAAGTACAAATAACCCTGAGTACTGTTGACTGCTGTTCCCATTTTTCTTTTTCTTTTTTAGTACAACATCCTCAGAGAAGAGTGTACAAGTAAAGTAAAAACTGTAATGCACTGTTAAACACCCATTTAGACAGGGGAAAATGTAAGGAAGATGGAATCATTATAAGGAAATCTAATCTGTCTTGTGAAGTGTTCATTGATCTGAGGAGGGTGGACGTTAGCACTGGGTGGCTGAAAGGGCCAGGTCAATGGAGCCATCACAGGAGCAGTGGGTGGATGGGCAGAAGCTGTGGAGTAAATAAACACCATGGGGGGGGGGGTATACATAGGTGCCATGTGAAAGGAGAGGCCGTTGCAAATAAAGAGGGTCACCCTTGTGATTTCACCCCATCCTGCCCTGTGTGGCTCCACCAGTGCACCCAGCCTGGACACATGCACCACCCCCTACCACAGAGACGGACAAATGTCACCTCTTTTGTGGACATAGTCAGGTTTAGAAGTGGTCCACTTTCTTTGTGCGGCTCATACTAATCCTTTTATGAGCCGCTGTCAAACGCACCCCCTCCTCACGCTGCACATGCAGAAGCCAAGAGAAGAGTGCAGGGTCGGCATTCTTCTTTCTCTGTTTTTGTAAAGCATCACGTTTGCTCCGGGATCAAGATCTGCTCTGTGAAACATATGTCCTGCACACCACATATATAGCTTCACACACTGGCCTTCTACTTCAGAGCACTGCACTGCTCCTTGTTACTGCTAGTGCACTTAAGAACAGAAACAGGTGAGGCTGGACAGCTTGAATTTACCCTCTTTCTTTTCAGTGATATGCGACTTCCGTGTCTCCTGCATGTTTTATGGTACATTCATTATTGAGGATGTAAGTGAAAGTGCACCAGCACATGGTAAAAACTAGCCGGGGAGCAGAGCGGGAATGGGGCTGTTGTGTAGCCCCAGGATTGAGCAAAGGACAAAAGGCCCAAAAAGGAGTGACATTCTCTGGGGCCGAAGTGGGAGAGAGGGAGGGCAGTGATTTCATGCCTTTTGTTGACGAAGGTTAGAAAGAGGAATTCTTTTACTGGATCCGAAAGGCAACAAGTAGGGAAGGGGTGACAGGGCGACAGGCCAGAGAGAGAGAGAGAGAGAGAGAGGGAGAGGTGTTAGGGCTTTTTGCCGTTCACCCAGCTGAAAGATTGTGCTTTTCTCAGCCCCCTTCAGATTCCTCACAGGAGTTACAGGGCAATTATGGAAATGCAGCTTTGAAGACTAGCAGAGCTGCGTTTTGGGTTCCTACTCCGGGCAAACCAAAATCCAAAAGAGGCTTTTTTTTAACTCCAAAGTGACACGTTCCTTACTTTTTTTTAATTGACATCTTAAATAAAATTCAAAATTATGTGTTTGCTTTTAATCCATGCACCCTTCGTTCTTTGGTTAATCCATTTTCAAACCAAATCAAAATAACAAATAAACAGTGTGGTGTTTTTGTTTTACTGACTTAAAACCAAAACAGAAATACAGAAAAATCCAAAACCAGACAAGCAGAATTTTTCTGTTTTAAAACTAAATCTTCTGTCTATGTGATATTTGGATATTCACAAAGAAATTATGGATGAGAGGGTCATGTTTTAATCTCACCACACAGAGGGGACCCACAGACACACTCTCGGACAAAAATGTTGCAACGCATAAGTCACATTACTGATGAACTGGTGAATTGAAACGTGATTAATACATAAATAAATTGAAACTAAAACATGGATGTTATGTAAAAGATGCACATGATAAGTGATTAAATAAACCAGAAGTGGTGTAATGAATCTACTGGTTCTCCTCGTTTCTTGTGTGATATTTGGATATTTACAGAAAAACTATGGATGAGAGCTTCATGTTTTAAGCTCACCACACAGAGTGGACCCACAGACGGGAGTGGACTTTTACTCTGCTGCGTTTGATAAAAATGATCTTGAAGAGGTGTAATTTGTGTGTCTTTTTGATGCTGGAAGTCTGAATCTGTGAATATCATGCCAACTTTACCAAACAGTGTTACAGTCCAAATAGTATCCAGATAAACAGGTGACTGACTATCGACTGTGAGGAACAATAGATGTTAGAACTTCTACCATTTGACACTTTTGCAAAAACAATTACAGTTACAGTACACTTTTTTAAGGGCAGTAAAAATATTATATTATATATAAAATATAGCCTCTAACAGCAGCCATCAACACAGAAGTTGATCAAGAAACGAGGAGCACCAGTAGATCATTGCACCACCTCTGGTTCCTTTAATCACAAATCCTGTGCATGTATAACATTACATCATTTTTAAAAAATTGATATATTAATAATGTTTCAATTCACTTTTTAAAAATCAACAACATTTTCCTATATTTTTTTTTTTTTACAGCTCTGAGCCGTAAGGTTTCATTTCTAAATGATTCCTTCTACTTTGAGTTGCAGCACTATTTCACTAGGCAGACTCCTCTTCTGCTTTCCTCACACAACACAAAAAGAGGCCCAGCAAGCCATCAGCCCTGTGCTTTCTCAACTTTGTACATTAGTCAGCGGTGTAGCACAGAATTTCGCCACCTCGCGTGAACTAATAAGACACATTTTTTCCAGCCTTTGAGAGGATCGCAGGAGAGTGATGTCTGAACATCACCCGACGCTGCAGAGGCCTTGTACAACAGTGCCTTTACACTCTGAGTGTATCTGACAAATGCCGATACTCCAGCTTTCACTCATCACTGTTAATGAGAGGGCATATTTTAGACGTTTCCAATATTTGTACAGACTTGATACATTATGAAGGCTCTTTTATTCAGAGTACCATGGCTTGAAAAGAAAAGGTTGGAGCGAGGGGGCGGCGGTGGTGCTGAAGGGGTGTATTCATGACTCCTCAGGATTGGCCGACTGCTCAAGGGAACTTAATAAATTCTTCCTCCTTGGAACACTGTCAAACAAGTCCTTTCTTACATCTCCCATGAATACATTACCAGTCTGCGTGATTGATTAGAGACCCTCGTGAGAGGGTGAACCGATGAACTGACTCCTCCAGTGTGATTAATAGACTTTATTAAGAAAGTCCCTTTCCTTTTTAATAATGGTAATGCAAAGAAAGGGAAGGTGGGGGTGGGCGATGGGAATCGGAAGTCTAACGAGGATCACTGGTGCTGTCCCTTTCTTTGATCCACATCCTCTTCAGTTTAAGTTCACTTTCACAACCTATACGACGTGCCTTATCCATCACCTTCTTATCAGGATATGGATAATGATATTGCCTGAAGTTCAACTACTAAAAGTTCTGAAATTGAAAAACTCACACACACACACACACACACACACACACACACACACACACACACACACACACACACAAAGGGTGTAAGACAAAATATGGTAATATAAAGTAATATTTCACCAAACGATCGATTTTTTTAATAATGTTTTTTAACGAAAAAACCATGTAATTGCGCTAACATATGCATAGCACGTGAATGTCCGATCACTATGTGTCAGTGAACCACATCAGACCTTGTTAAACTACCTCACTCCTCAATGTATTTAAGTTGGAAGTTGATTGCACTTTATTTTTCTAAAACATACTGGGCACTTTTATAGATGTATGTGGCTACTTTTTTTTTTTTTTTTTACTTCAAGAATTTAAAAACTCAACTGAAACTGAATCTGTTGTCAAAACAAAAGTTTAACTTTCTTTGAAAAATTGAATTTGACAGTTTGATAAACATACCACTTGTTTTTGATATTGGTACTTGAATTACATTTAGTTACTATTTAGTAATGGAGTAATGGAATAAGTAATGGAACAAAAAATGAAACAAAATTGAATTTCATACAAAGGGGAAATTTGTAATCATTGATGTTGCGATATATCGCGACGTATATCGTATTGTTTGGTATCGGGATATATCGTATTGTGACACCCAAATCGTGAATCTTATCATCAGATTAATGGCAATGCACACTCCCAGCACACACGCACACAATAATAATAATAACAAGTTCTTGTGCTCACAGACAAACAAAACATAAAAAAAAACGCTGGTGTAAATATTACCTCCTTGACAGAAGTTAATAATATTAATAATACACACATTTAAATGCTTTGTGTTATGTATAATAAAACCCACTCAGGTGTAATTATTGAGAGTTTTGATGTATTTGTTAAAATCTCCTTCAGTAAACATGAGTAGCGTAACTGCTAGCTGGTTACACATTGTTCTGGAGATCCCATGTCAACACATTCTCAATCCCAACTCGTCACATATCGACATTCTGTGGTGACGCCAAGGGTACCCCTTCTGAGGGTCCGTAAGCTTTTTTTCACTGCAACTTTTCAAAATAAGAATTCTAAACCTAACCCTAACCTAACCTAATCTAACCTAACCCTAACCATATATTTTGGGTACATTTCTGACTAAAAATGTGCTAAAAACAATTGTTTCCACGGGCCGACCCCCAATATGTGAGGAGTTGGGAGTGAGAATGTGTTGTCTGAGGACTAAAGTGTGTACAAGAATGTCTCAGCCCTAAGCGTGCTTATCAGTACTACACAAGAACAACAGAGACTTTACCAGGAGTGGACACGGCCACCCAATAACTTATCTCCATGCTGTGTTTTGCAATACACCACCACTGATATGCCCATTCACATCCCGGCACATTACTGTGTGACCCAGACAAGTTCTATTTGAATTGTTGCTCCAAACCAGACACACACATCCACAGCCATGTATGACATCACCGGACCAGCCATGTAAACCTGAGCACAAAGTCGATAACAGCAGGTGAGAGGGCTTTGCTGTGTAATGATGATGCCTACTAGTGTCTAGGTTGTAAGCCCTGGTATTGATTCTTTTCAGCTCAGCCAATACTATTCACCATGCCTGAAAGTCTGCAGTTATGTGTCTGCTTAGAGTCTCATATCTGCTCATTTTAAAGTGGACTAACTTATATTTTGATTTAAGCAAGTCAAACCCAATGGGGCACATATTTTCCTCCCATGAATGGTTCTGGCCTAGACAGCTGCAATGCATTCAGTTACAGTAATTTGCATCAAATTCAGAATAAACAAACAGGTTCATATCTGGGTAAAAAGAGAGGACAGACACTATCAGCACTAAAAACAGTCAATATATGTGCACACAATGTGTTTATAACAGAAAAGGTTTGAATAATAGAAGTCTATCATGTGGAATGAGTCAGGGTGAGACTTTATTTTATGCAAAAGTAAATGTGGTAAAGTAGCGGCAAGAAGAAGATCAAGGAAAGTACTTGATTGACTTTGCGGTCTGATAAAGTTTTTTGAGATATATTGATGATGTTATTTCCATGGAAATGAGAGATGGGCAAGACTATGCCCTCACACAATTCTCTGTGTGTATGTGCATGTTTGGTGTCATCACAAGGAGCACTTTTGTTTTATACACAATGAAAGGGTGATTTTACTTTACCTTAACCTTATACTTGCTTTTTTTAGTTTCGTGGATTGATTGGTTGGAAATAAACGTAAACCTAGGTCGTAATCTGTCATTTACAAACCTACCTGACAGGAATTAACCTGACAGAAACAATTGTTAAATCTTGGGCAACACATCACCTTACTAAAGCAAATTTGTTTATTACATGACAATAAAGAAAGGAAGTCAAACTTGTTTAGTTTCGATCTGAAATTAGAAGTGATTAGTTATTTCATTATGAGATTTTGATCCTGTTTTCTTCAATAAGAGATTTAATCACACATATGCAATGGGTGACCTTAAAAAGACTATCAGATGAGAAAAGTTGTCCATCGTCTTGTCAGACATAGGATGAGAACTAGGAAGTGAATGCTTGTAAGACACAGGGCAGGAAAGTGAAACAAGTCAAGCATTGAGTGTGTGAGCCCCCTTCCACCTCCAGCTGTGTGGCCTCTCAAGGTTTTTATTTCCCTTAACGGCTACTGGGCACAATAAAGTGGTGCCCTCACAATTAGAAAGGGGTGGGCACTGCGTCACTGTCTACACTTTCTTGAAGGGGCCAGTTAAATCCGCCCTCTCCTGTTGTCATGCTAAGAAAGCGTTGCTAACTGGAAATGTACTCCCATTCAACACATCACTCTCAAACCCACACATGCCTGGTGAGATGCATTCACTTCCCTCCCACTAATGTCAACACATCCATTCAAAGACCAAAACCAAAACCTCTCTGTAGAAAAATAACTTTGCTTCCATTAGATGTGCGAATTTGTTCAGTTAGCTGATGACTTTAAGGGTGAGGAAGATGAACCTCGAGTTCCCATGGGTCTCATCACAGGGAAGCTCAGCCTTCATCTGTAAAAGACCATGAGAGGAGGCATATCTAATGTCATTTTACAGGTAGATAGAGCGAGAGATTGAGAAGTAATTGGAAGTAATAACAGATAGCGCTTTTTCATTCCCACAGGACTTCTTTTCTCCACTATTTGCTGCATATTCCCAATGGACTTCTCAGCATATTTGCTGTCACACAAAAGAAATATACAGTGGATAAACCATGACCTTTGTTCGCTCTTCCTGAAGGTCACAAGTCCACTTTACATACACAGATGAGGCCCTCTTTTCCGGAAATGATAAGACAAACAGCAGAGAAGAGGTAAGGTCAGCGAGTTAAACCAACAGATAGAATGACAGTTAATTGGCCGGAGGGTAGTGTAACTGTCATCCACATCCCCTGGGCTGACTTAGGAGGACCCACCCCCAGCTGCCTCCACTTCTTCTCCTGAGACATACACTTGTTGGCTTATCAGCTGTCTCCCACCACATCAACCAGTGGACACCAGTGCTTTGAAAGCAAAGTAATTGCAAAGCCTTCCGAATGTATCCTTCCTTCATCAATATTGTGTATATCGTGTTAATACGCAATAAAGATGAGGGCAAGGAAGAAGATAAAATGTCATATAAAGCTGATAATGATGGCCATAAATCAGCTTTCAGCGCTTAAAGGTCTTTCTTGCTAATTGGTCATATCCTACCAGGACAGGTGTCCAATCACTATGCAATACAAGTGCCTGATTTACCACTGACGTGTAAGACAATGTGCATAGATGCTTCAACCCAGGCGTTAATGATTTGTTTAGTCCACAGTGTCAAATGTGGTGACACATGGCATGGGGGCTGCTGGGCTCTTTGTGTAGATCTGGATGCATAGACATGGTTGGTAAAGTTTCCAAATATTTGGTTGGTGTGTATGTGTGTATGTATGGTGTGAGTGGGTGTATTTGGGAGTCCATATTTAATTATAAGTGATGGTTTTAGCAGAATCTGTCTGCTTGATTTTGCAGGGCGAGGGTTCGAGGTGTGAAAGGAGAGAGAGAGCACTTGTGTGTGTGGGAGATAATAGGTCTTTCTCCACACTGCTCAGTGTTTCTCTGGCATACAGCTGGCACACAGCTGGCCATCAAGTCAAACTGTCCAAGTCCTCTTTTTCCTGCTCTTCTGAACCCTTCTCCTCTTTCCTGTAGCTATACCGAGCTCTGCTATACACAATGCTATACATGCAAAGGTACAAAAGGACTTGGCTAAGCGGAGGGTTGTCGGTTCAAGTCTCGGTGCTAGCTGAAGAGGTAACAGGGCCCTGCCAAGGTGCCGTTGAGCAATGCTCCGAACCCCAACACTGCTCTGGTGCGCTCCCTTCATAGTAAAAGCAGCCCTACTCTGACATTTCTCTATTAATGCATGTCTGCAGGTCCTGTTTGTGCATGTGTGAGATTTGGGCCTGTGTGTGTGAGAAGCATGTTCCTAAAAAAATAACAGAGCGTAAAAACCCGAATTCCCCCTCCGAGATTAATAAAGCATTCAAAAATTTCAAAAAAAGAAAAAAAAAAATCAGTTGTAAAATACACTAAAAACAAATATCTATCATCCAATTTCTTTCTTATCTATTGGTTAATTAAAATATAGGCTTTATTATTTTTGATTTGGGCCTCTGAGCCTTTATTATGTCAATATACACCTAGATTAAAAAAAAAAAAAAAAAAAATAATAATAATAATAATAATAATAATAATAATAATAATAATAATAATAATAATAATGGTAAAATTTAGGAAAGCTTGATATGAACCATATTTTAATAATTGTTAACTACATATGTGTAGAACTGTACATAAAACTGTAACATGGTTCCCCAGTTTTGCGTAAAATTATAATTGACAATTTTTATAGAATTTTCATGGCAATTACAATTACAAAGTAAATGATCTAAACTCAATTCATTTACGATTATGACGCAACCGATTTTTTACATTACAATTACAATTATAATTGACCCAACACTGCCCAAGATATATGTGGGTCTGATGGGTTGGAGGGAATCTATCAAAGATGGACAGGTGTTTCTTTGCAGACAAACTAATCCAGGCCCAGTGACCCTTGGGGAACATCTACATGTCTACTAGTCCTCCTGCTATGCAATCCTTTCCATTCAGTCTTTCACTTAGTCTGTGCAACAACATGTACAAAAAAGATAAATAAATAAAATAAATCATTTACCTTATTTTTGGCTTCAAAGATCTTTTTAACCAGTGGTTCTTAACCTTATTGGAGGTATTGAGCCCTGCAAGCTTCATCAGTGCTTTCACCGAACCATTCATAATTGGAAAAGAAAAATAGGATTTCTTCGCCTTGAATTCAGCAAGTGCTTTTATTTTGTTTTTCCCTTCTCCATTTAGCTTTTAGAAGTGTTCCTTTAGTTTTTCATTTGCTAGGCTAGACTGGCTCAACGAACGTAGGGGTTGGATCAAACCCAGGTTAAGAACCATCGTCTTAAAGGGGCAGTATATGTATAGTGATATACATACACTTTTAGCCTCATTCAGAGGGCCGAAGGTGAAAAAGTTCTGTTTCCTCCCTCCCTTCTTATTCCACATTTTGTAAAAAGTCAGCTCCAAATGGGCGAGTTAGATTTTTCTCACGTTGTGACATCACATCGCGGAAATTCCTGGCTCCTCCTACCTACATAAGAATATGACCTCAAACTACCTTACAGGGGAAACAAACACTGTGGTTTAATATAGAATATACAATATTGTCATTGATGTAAAGCTACATACACAAAATGTGTTATCTGCATTAAACCCCTCCCTGAGGAGCAGTGGGCAGCCACGGTGTAGCACCCAGGGAGCAGTTACAATCAGTTCCACTTTTAGTAGCCATTATACCGCCTCGTATCTTCTTTGACACGATCCAACGTGTTTGTGACCCAATGCAACGCAGCGGTTGGACAAAACAATTGAATGGACTATTCTTGTGATGACAAGAAAGCGACGTAGCAGCTCTGGTGAGTGTTTAAAACAGCTGATTGACTCCGCCGCTGACGTGATAAACACACACCTTGGAGCAGCGTTTATCTGACTCACAATCACAATCAGGGGCGGATCTAACAGGGTGGCATAGGGTGGCAAATGCCACCCAACAATAAAGCCTTGCAACCCCTGTTGCCACCCTAATTTGTACACGCGAGCACGGAACTATGTGGCCGTGGTACGCTGACCGATAATGCCCCGCTGCCGCTTCCTGACTGCGGAGCCAAAGTTCTAAAACACCAACGAAGAAGACGCGGAACGGAAGTGCGTTGTTTACATTGGCGCACGAGAGGAAAGAGGTAAAAACATAGCTGCCAACACTTACGCATTTGCCGTAAGCACACACTTGTATCACTCCAAAAAGAAAAAAAGTCGTTCCAAAATTGAGTAACAACCCCGGACTCTCGCTCCCCTCCCTCCGTGACTGACTGTCCACTGCCGTCAGACATTGATGAGTGTTTGTGCTCAGGTTTTGCTCGTTTGAGTGTGTTTTGTGCACTGAAGCTTGTGTGTTCACTTGTGGGACTTCTTTGTGAGTTAGTTGAGTTCAGGATTGTGTAGGTTTGAGTGTGTGTGAGGCAACGTGTACTGTGTTTGGGGAGGCTGAGGAGAGCTTCATATGTTCTCTTTCAGACATTTGTTCAATTTACTAAAATTCTGAAACATAATTAAATTAAGTGCTCCTGAAATTTTCTAAAAATAATAAACATTAGTACAGATTAAGATTTCCTATTAGTCCCATAGTTAAGCAGCCTTCTAGCCTTTTTATGGCAAAATATTAATCATATTTAGGCTCATAACTAATATTTACTAGTAAAAGTAAGGAAATAATATAACTAATTTAAAGTGTGCAATAATGTAAATTAGTGAATTTATTAGCTTACATATTGGCTGAGCACTGTCTGGGATTCATAAATATTTTCAAGGTCCTCTTGCAAGGTGTTTAAGTATCCCTAGGGGTACAGGTATGCCTACACAGTTCTAGAATGGACCAAATAGCTTTTAAAATATCAACATTTCCTGAGGGAGACATTATTCTATAATTCTATAATCTGTCTATAAATCAATGTCTGTCAAAGAAAACATGGTGAAGATACTTTGTGAATCTCACAGAAATGAAGAGGATATAATCATTGTGCTTGTTAAGCAGCACTGATGTGTGTCCATGTTTACAGAGAAGTTGATAATACTAGCACTGAAATGACTATTTTCTGCATTCATTTTGTTTTTAATGATTTAAAGATAAATTGCACAAACATTAACAATATTTTGGTGAAGACATAATTTGTATCAGACTTTCCTTAAATACTTAAACATAACAAAAGGACGTGTGACTAGTTGTGGTCAGTGTGTGTTAAGAAGAGCCACTGTGCTGTATACATTTGGCTGTCATTCATGTGAAATTGATTGACAATGTTTTGTAATTCCTTTGAAATGGATTCGGTGCAGTAGATAAATTCTGAATTTCTTCAGAGACAGTTATTGTGATATATCGTGGATTAATTTTCCCGCAATATATTGATTTTTGCGATAAGATCGTTATTGTGGGCAAAAACATTGCAATATATCGCATTGCGAGGTACCTGGCGATACCCAGCCGTATAATTCAGTTTGCTTTATGTACGTATGCTATATGTTGCCACCTCTAAAAAATTCCTGCCCCCGTCTTGCCACCCCATTGATTTTTTTTTTAGATCCGCCCCTGATCACAATAGCTGCTTAAATAACCATGTGTTTTACTGTAATGTCCTGTTTTTTGGCTGAAAACAATAACAAGAGTGTGTGGATAGCAAAAGTCAGCGTCTTCGGACACGCCCATACATGCATATGCATGAATGCCCCAAAACAGCCCGTTTTTAGAAGCGTCATTAAACTGACTTCTCCGAGGGCTAAAACTCCAGAAAACAAGTGAGTTTGGGAAAATAAACCTCAAATACTTTGTTGTTGGGGTTCTTAGAACAAATGGAGATGGGTGAAAAATAGCATAATACTGGACCTTTAAACTGTTGTGAGCATCTGGAGTGAGTATCACAACAGAAGTACGTCTATCCTGAAGGTGGGGTTCCTCAATGATTCCAAACAACTCCTATTTTTATTTGACTTCTGATTTCCTCAGGCTTTGTCTGAGGTATTGGTAATTAAAAGAATAGATGACAACCTTGTCAATAGATACCACAGGCAAATTCCTTCCAAACAAGAGACGTGAATTCATACTTCAAAAGATTCCATTCGAGATGAGTGAGTTGACAGATTCGGCCGGCAGGAAATTACATTTGAAAAAGCACAAACCACTTTGTATCGTTCTTTGTCAAAGACTTGATTCATGGCACACGCATTCATAAATGCCTGTTCTGCAACTCTCCATGACAAGTGATGTATAACACACAAAATGTTGTCTATTACTTGGTGAGTCATAAAGGCCCTTTCATTGGCTTTAAACAACACCTGGTGATGGGTGGAGTAATCCTGGGAATTATCCTCTGGCAATAGTTTAAAGAATTAACTAGAGTGCTCTGATTTATTTTGTTTGCAAGACTGACAAAATGGGCAAATCATAAAACTGTACACCACTGCGCAAAATCAGAAAGTATAAGAATTATCAATAAATACACTACATGGACAAAAGCGTTTAGCCACATTTGTTTTTCAGAGCTTGTGCTGGGCCCCTTATCTACAGTAAAGATCATTCTTAATTCTTCAGCATACCAACACATTTTGAACCACCAGGACTCTGAGCGGCACATGTTTTAATGAGTTTGGGGTGGAAAACCTAACCATCCCGCACAGAGCTTTGACCTTAACCCCACGGAGCATCTTTGGCATGACTTTTAAGAATATTTTTTTAGCCAGGATTTCTCAGCCAACATAATTAATGCTCTATGATATGAATTGGCACAAAGTCCCATAGAAACAGTCTCCAACATCTGATAGAAAGCTTTCCAGAAAGAACGAAAGCTGTTAGCTGCAAAAGGGGGACCAACTTCAATATTGAAGTACAGGGATTTGAAATAGCTACCTTTTGGTGAATCTGTCATTTACCCAAATACTTCTAAATGTGCTAGATTACATCTGGATTAAAGATATAAGAGAAGCCTCAACAACAACAAAGTAACATTCAATGCAAATGGTACAGGGTAGTGAGGGCTAATGTATGCAAATGACAAATTATATTTATATAAATTTTGAACCTTCTTTGCCCACCTATTTCATGTTTACGTGAATGCTATACAGAATGCTGCCTCAGAGAGCATTCTGTGGTTTTTGACAACAACTCTGAAGAAGATCAAGACTCAGTGAGTTAGACAAAAATGTATCAAACCACAAAAAAAGAATGAATCAATGTTCATCTGTTTGCACAGGTAAGGCTTTGCTTCAGATTGCTTCTTCTTCTTTTTATTTATGTTGAACAATGAATCAGATAGTTCAGTAGTACTTACAGTAGCTCCAGGGTTACTGGTGTTGCTGCTTTGTTGGTTCAAATCAATAAGATTCATAGATATGCACACAAATACAAACAAGATGGTAATAGAGTAGAGCAGAAGGCTTCATTTATGTAACCGTCTGTACTCCTTTTTGAAAAGATGTCTTATTCAAACTTGATTACGTAAATATTAGTAACAAAATTGTAGAAATCTGATTTTCTATCTCTACCTACACATTCCTGGAAATGTCACATTTGATTGAAGCTATTACATTGAACATGTCCATAAAACGATTTACAAAGTTAACTGCTACACATGTTAAAGTAACTTAGGGCAATATTAAGAAATAAGACTAAATAGTGACACAACAGCCTCAAGCCATCAGCCAAGTCAGCGCAGGAGCGTCAAAGCATGATGTCAAATGACACATTCAGCGTCATTTCAAGTCACGTCTGCAGGACTTTGCTGGAAATTCTGAACACGAATTGCAGTAGATAATGTATCACACTGTGTGTTCAAGGCAATGGGGAGATACAGTATGTGTGGGCTCAATCTTTTTGATTTTGAACGCTTCATCACCGATTAGCATTGAAAGATTTAAAATGAATGTTTATTTTTTCACAAATCCTGCCCTTATTTCCTTTAAAGCTCTATTTCTAGAATGGGGGTACTAGAGAGAGAGAGAGAGAGAGAGAGAGTCTTGGTCCCACCCCAGGTGTGAGATGACCAAAAATAATAAAAATCACAGAAATAAATATTTAAAAAGAAAAAAAAAAAACAATACACAGTATTAAATAACTGTACTATACTTTCACATTGTCAAACAAATCTTGTTCAACTAAAATGCAGTAAAGAAATATATTGATATCTTTTGATATCAACCTTTTTTGCTCACCTGATTTCCTTACATTTTTCATGTTCGCGTGGATGTTATACAGAATGCTGCCTCAGAGAGCATTGACAACAACTCTGAAGAAGATCAAGACTCAGCGGGTTAGACAAAAGCAGATGTGAGATGACTGGAAATGATAAGAACCACAGATATATATATATATATATATATATATATATATATATATAAATGAAAATAATACACAATATGAAATAACTGTACTATACTTTCACTTTGAAATATAAATATATCTGAGCTCAAACATGATCAAAAACAAATAATGTCTTTGAAGTCACCAAAATTATCAAAATGGGGTCACAATCCAAAAAAGGTTGGGAACCACTGCACTACATACTGTTTCTTACCACTTACTAATAAATAATAAATAAATAATTTAAAATGTGTGCAATCACTCATTAATTCCATCATTATGATCTGTAGTTGTTTGTAGTCAGACAAAATGGACCTGGATTCAGAAAGGCAGTAGCTTTCCGTACGGTTGCCATATCAATATTGACATTCTATCCGTACGCAGCGCCCCTTTTTTGGCCAGTTTAGGTCACGTGACTAAGACTAAACCTTACCCTAAATCCTAACCCTAATCCTAAAAATTGTTGCGATATTGGGTTGTTATAACCTAACCCTAACTCTAAACCTAATCCTAAGACGCTATGTACATGTACTTCGGTAACCGTACCAATAACACCGGGGGTTGTCTATTTCTGTCTAGGCTAGCAGTGCTTTCTCTGTAGTTATTGTTGACGATGATGTGTAGTTATCAATATAGAAATAATCAAACAGTGAGCAGGGGCATGGATATCACAGCTTTTTGAAACACTTCATTTTTTTATCACCATGATTGACATCAGTTAATCGTATTCAAATGTTTATTGACGGTACGCCTTCTCTTGTACCTGTTCATGTCTCCGCAGCTGCAGGTTTACACAGAACACATTAATATGACTCTTACAACACAAAAGGAAAGGTAAGAGAAGTAAAATGTATTTAATAATTGAATCACTAATAAAAGCCTGTATCAACCAAAGCTATTAGCAATACAGCTAGCATTTAGCATAGACTGTATGATGCGTGACTTTATTTGTGAGCACAGCACACTTGGTATTGTTTTTTAGCGAGAAGGAACAGCTCATTGAAGCATAAAAGCAACTAAATAAAAGATTTATTCTACTTAGAAATGAAATACACTTAGACCTAGTTTACAACTAGTATGTGAGTGTCTAATTGTTTTACTTGATTACAAATTCAATTTCAGAAATTTACATTATATAGGCTATTTTTTCTGCAATTAATCGACCTCAATCCACCTTATTGTTGTATATGTTTATCATCTACAATGTTTTTGAGAGTTTCATGTCACCTAGCATGTTGCCTCCATGCTTCGTAATGGTTTAGTTTCCTTGTACTCCTCAGTCTGTCAATTGTAAGAGTAATTTACAGGTCAATACTGTATATTGTGTCGTGTTAAAGAGGAGTTCAGGAAAAATCTGTGACCTTGTTCATTCCTTAGCTACTATTAGAGTAGTGTTGGAATGTCTTGTAAGGTTTTCATGCATTAATAGTTAATGGAATGATGGGAAAGAGATTTATAACTCCCATAACCAACAAAACAGATTAAACAGTCGCCCATTAAATAAATACAGGAGATTATATCAAACCACAGTTGTAAATCCAAAGAATTTCTGGGACCAAATCTCCATGAACATAAACATTTATGCATACAATTAAACCAAGAATGTGGATGTGAGTGTGAAGAAAAACTGTCAATATTAAAACAACCACATACAAAAATAAATTGATCTCATTGGAGGCAAATCAACAAGGCAGCTGGGCCTTTTATTGTCTTTAGTACATTGACAAGGGGATTATTTTTGGTCTGAAATGCTCACTGAAAATAATTTGGTTGAATAAACATTAACATTCCTCAATTTTATAGGGAACTTATTTTTTATAGCACAGCCCAAAAATGGAGCAAAGCATCTTTGATCGTTAGCTATATAACAAGACTATACAATAAATACAAATATTTTCCGTCTGGTTTTTACTTGATTGTAATTCACATGCTCATAAAAGATGTTTTCATATGAATAAAATAGTAATTGCCAAGTCTCTGGTACAGAATGGTTTTGCATAGATGCATGACTACCTGTAACATCAGTTGTATGCAAAAATAAAAATAAAAACCTACAATGGCTGCGTTTGGATAAAAATGGCTGTCTTTGCATTAAAAATGAGTCTAACTGAGAAGTATTCCCAGTTACAAAAAGCTAAATGGTGGCAGATTACTGGGAATCACTGTCATTAGCTGGGTTTTCATTACCGTTGGAAATACACAAAATCTAACTAGCGCAATAAAAAACTGGTAATGGAAACACCTGAATTTCGAAAAAAAAAACCACTCAAATATCACTTAAAGGTTTTGACGTTTTCATGAGGAGGAATTTCAGAAGTTTCGATATTGAAATGTGTCACAAAAACGCCATGGAAACACAGAACGTGACGTGCATGGTCACATGACCAATGCTCTCCAAGAAAACATGACATGGTACGTGTAGGCATAGACTGGGACATTGTTTAGCATTATACTTTAAAATTATTACTTCCACATTAGACGTGAAACAACAAAGGAATACAGAGTGTTATAAGGAGGTTCTCAGCATCCGTCTTCCTGCAGCGAAGTCTCGCGGGATGAGATATCACTGGAGTTGTGAGGCTCTTGCCCAAAACGACCTTCAGTGGACACACGTTCAAAGCGCTATTATACTTTGTCGACATTTAGAAATATAGCATTTATTTTGCAAAAATCTGTAATGAAAGCCCAGCTATTGTTACCTAGTGGAACCACAAGAAAGTCAGGAAGCAAATTCTACCACACAGAACTACTTCATTAGAAATGACCAGCAACTGGATTCCATTATCATATCGCTCAAAACATATGATAAATTAAATTTGATCGGCACAAAGGGAGCGGTAATTACTGGTAGATTTGTAGTTGTGTGTTTTTTTAATTACCTCTTACTGGTAGCCTGACAGTAGTTGGTCTCATCAAAAACAATCTAGACATGGAGAAACAACAAAGATCAACAATGTTGACATGCTGGATTAACTTGGAATTAACCAGAAGTATAGCCTAATACCTGCTGGCCACACACCATGAGAACCACCCAAAAATATTTCAAATAGGAATGTAAGTATTTTTTAAATTGGCATTCTTCCATTTTCATTTATTGAACGTGAGTAAGTTAAAACTCAACATACGAGGGTTTTTTTTCCACCTCTGAATATTCCCCACATTATCACAGCCTGATCTTTCAAATCATAGCTGACAATAGATGTCCTATTTTTTTCATTTGGAAATCTGCAGTGCAGCTCATCTGGCACGCACACATCCCAAACATTAGAGTTATCGCTCCCTGTAACCCACAAGTACTTTTGGGCCTTGTATCCTCCCACTGACTCCCCTCACACCTCATCTAGTGCAGGCTTACACAAACCTTCTCTCATGTGGCTTCCTCCATTCCCCCTGCTACAGGATCCACATCACTGGTACACCCGCTACCATAGAGGTCCTTTTCCCACTTCTGTTGCAATGTTCAGCCAAGATTTATAAGACTGTTCACCCAAAATGTAATTTTCACCCTGTTGGTTTTCTTGAGTGAGGGGAAAGGGGAAGGGTTTTCCTGTTTTTGGTGCTTTTCAGAGTCGTGCCTCCTCAGTTAATATGCTTGGACAACCCGTTCCAACACCAATACCCCAAACCCACGGAGACATGTTGGATTTACAAGCTTCTTTTTAATGAGTGACTGAACGAAAAAAAAAGCTATTAAAAGAATGGTTGTAACCTAGCCGCAGAGCCATGTTGCACATAGCAAAGGTACCACAGGTGGTGGCATTGGCTTTTTTTAGAGATTTCACACAGACATTAAATGGTTGTTCTTAAATGTGTCATACAGATACTTCCTTGGTTGTTATTCATTTAGAATAATGAATTTCTATGTTATTAAATCAAGTGTCACCAGGGGCTTGTGCGCGTCTCCGGGAAAAGAAAGCTCATTTTGACATTAAGGGATTTTGTTTGTCCAACAACCCTGGAAACATTTTCAACTTTTGCAATATTCCCAGTTTCAAAATGTCATCCTGAGATAAACGATGTAGCCGAGACTTGGCACATTCCCACATTGATAATGGTTTCCATGAACAAGACTGTGGTTTAGGAGAGTCATACTCTGAACTCTGTCGAAAAGAACAGTCCTCACCGTTGTCGGGTAAGTAAATGTACCTTATAAAACCCAGGAAATTACATGGAATACAAGTGATCTACCACTCTGCGGTCACGCTCAGGAGACGCACAGACTTCAGGGAGACAGCTCATTGAGATCACAGCCAGTGAATTATAACTTTTCAATGGAGAAGACACATAGACAGATAGAGGAAGATGGAGAAAAGGGAAGAGAGAGAGATTCTGGGGGAATGACAGATCGATGACGAACGTTTTGAAAGACTGACAAGAGAAGGCAAGGCAGCAGCAAAAAGGGAGGTGAGAGGGCAAAGATAGATATCTCTCAACGATTCGTGCTCTTTCTGCCAAGGCAGCTCTATCGTGAATGAATAGAGTAATGTTCTCACAACATCATGCCAAATTGCTAGTTCTAAAGTGGGACTCTGACTGCAGCCTGTCTGTTTCATTGGCTGTGATTCAGCTGCCCTCTGCCCCAGGGGAACCTTTCAGACCTGTAGCTTCACATCCTTGTGAAAATCAAGTCCACAGAACAATCCAGGCTTTGCAAACACATGGAGAAGTGTGACTCTTGGTCTTTGAGTTACGTGTGTCACACCGCTCTGACAAGTTGTGTCCCTCCCTTATGACTGACCAGCTAAATATGCACTCTGCAGTAGTTACACACAGTTTTCTCTCTTGGTGAGCAACAATATTATGTTGCAGAATTTGGCACTTACTTGGCACAGTTTGGGTTGGTTTCAATTGTGCATGTCAAATGCAGGAGAGTATGAGTTTTAATTTTTGATGTCTCACTTACAAAAATCATTGACAAAAAATACAACTTTTTGCTTGTATTCCCAGTTTAAGTTGCAGTGATTTTTTACCAGGCAAGTACAAATGATATTTAGAGAATATCAAGACGCTGTGATATGTGAGGAGCACTGATATCATGTGTGAAAAAAACAACAACAGGAAAATGTGAAATTAATTCCCATTGTCAATTTTGATACTTTCGCTGTTAACATAATTTTACCAGGTTCCTTCAGTGTTATGGAGCAATATGTGTAGAAAAGCAATAAGTGAACCCTGTCTGGTTATGAAACCTCTATTAAAGATCTAAAACAGAAACAGGCCTTGACAAAGGGACAGTGACACTGTAAAGCACCATCCAATAGCCACACTCTTGTGTTCTCTCTCTTCTTAGTTGTCCAAACTCAATGGGATGATTTTTTGAATAGCAATAAAGCAGTCTTTATTTTCCTTGGCTCGGCATCTCAAACTCCAATGCAGCACCCCCCTTAGCCCCGTCCCATATGCCCCTCCTTCCTCTTCCCTCCGCAGGCCCTCCAACCACACCACAGCCGGATCAGTTTTCCCTCTGAATCCCACTGAAGCGCTGCCATGTCGGCTGGAGACAATCAGCTGAAATGCTTCTTAGATATTCCTGCTCTTTTGCAAAAGCCCCAAATTCAATTTATGGACACATTTATTACCATGTCTGTCAGTGACTAAAAGGGAGTTTCATAATCAGGAGCACACATCTGATCTGGTCACAGCAGGCTGCCTTGCTTGGCCAATATGCACTCTATTACACGGTCAGAGCCAGCCGATCCGCAGAGGAAAAAGAAAACATGAGCAAACAAAAGACTAGGTAGTTAGACATGGGATGGGGGCCTTTGGATATAGCATTTTAAAAAGGCTGATCCGATTTAGGAGTGGGGCCGTAGGGAGGAAATCTGTTAACTCAGAATGGGAGAAAAGACTTTCACCTTTTGATGAAGGATCACATAGCAACCTTAACCTACAGAGTTTTTCCATAGCACACTTCCTTTTTTGATAATATTGAAAACCTAACATGGATGTATTTGTTGTCTAATGACATTTCTTTTTTCTCTCTCCAAGCAGCAGGAAGCTTCAAGACCAGAAGTTTGTCTGTGAGAGGCTGAACAAGTTTTCATCATGTTGTGGTCTGTCGCAGCAGCAATAGTTTCCATTGTTTGTCATGTTTATTCAGAGTTGCCAAAAGCTACATAAAATCCACTTTTTAACTCCAATAAAGCAGACAGAGGGTGGCTTGTTAGATCCAGCTATAACAACATTGAGGCCTGAGCGATTTACTATCCCAGCTCAGCTTGTGAAATGTAGAATCTAATGAGTGCTCCACAGGCCAAGCGTCACTCAACTCTGAAACACGGGGGCATGGAGCGGACCACGAATCAGTGATTGAAGGCTTTAGTCTGCTGTGGTGTGTGTGTGAGCATGAGCCGCACAAACCGCAGACTCCAATCAGTGGACAGCGTCATTGATGCCAGTGTCAGTGTAAGAGCCACTGTTCACACATGCATCCAGTCAAGGTTGTTGACTAACACTTTGAAAGACACACCTTTTAAGGTGAGCCAATAAATTCATCTTATTTCACGTAGTCCCCTGAAACACTCATGTCAGAAAGTGAGATTTACATCCCCCAGAGGCAGAACCTAAAGGGTGATTCAGTGAAAGAAATGAAGCTTGTCCTTTATTAACGTTTTACCGCAGGAGCAGTGCTTTTACTTGAGCTGTGGGCCCAACATAAGTCACAACGAAAAAAGATTCTCCGTTAGCCTTCCAGAGTAATTAGGGAGGCTATCACCTGACACTCATGCAGGTAATACCCTGGACGAGAGCCAGAAGCAAGTTCCATCATGGTCACCCTGTGTGCAGCGACTTTGGAAAAATATGGGCAGAAACTGAAAACCGCATTTCTTAAATTGCCTGCTTGTCCCTTGTGTTGGTTTTGGATTCAGTCTGTCGGCTGGAGCTTTGGGCTTCCTGGAACCTGTGCCAGAGTGCTTAAAAACTAGTAACTGATACCCCCAACCTCGCCCAGCCTGATATGTTCTGTTATTAAAATTGGAGCAAATCCCACCGGAATGTTTTACACGTTTACTAGGTGTACGTCAAGGTGAGAGACAACACAAGTGAAATATGGGTTAAATGTGAAACTGGGGAATTGCTGTGAGGGGCAGTTGAGAAAAAAACAACAGAAACAAGCGAGGCATTACAGTGGGTGACAGTTCTGACTGCCAGAATATATAAATCTACCCCGTCCACCCCCAGTATGGTGTACAGAAACCACAGTGCCCCCTACAGTTAAAATCCACACATGTCAAACTTTATTAGCCTTAATAGTAAATGCCAGAGTGATAAATAAAACAGTATCAAGAGTCCTGCTGTGGGGAATTTAGTATGAAAGATCAATGAGTGGCTGTCCACAGGGAGTAGGCTAAAAGCATCCGTGCCATCTGCGGAAGCAGTGGGTTGACATGGCACACTAATCTCCTCTGGTTTGTGTGTTTGGGGTCCAGGACGTCCAACAGGCTTAGTGACAGCTGCACATAGAAGCATATCTGAAGCATCCTTGCAAAGAGAACAACTGCAAAGTGATGACAAATGCTTTGTTTAGGGAAACTGTTTTCTCCTTTAGCGGGACAAAATGACCGGACGTACTAATGGAAGACAAAAAGCTTCAATTTAGTCTGTTTACAATGCTGGCCTCGGTTATTTTAAACCACTTTACATGTGCAGTAAATGATCAGATAAGACCAGTCATTTTTAAGCACACAGATGGATGTTGCTTTCATTAAATTTGAATCAACACTCAACAGCAGGCATATACTTAATCAGAGAGCTGCAGGCAGTCAAGGCATTGCCTTCTTACATTTTAAAACAGGTAAGCTGAAGCAGGTAAATGGATAACATTCATTGCTGCAGTGGTTTTTATGATGTGGCTGCAACAAAAGGTCATAATCTGATGTCCCCATCGAGGGTTGTGATAGGTGAAGGAAACATGTGTCCTACATCAGCACATCGGTCAATTTTCAGTTGTTTTTCATATTAACCTTTTGACTAAACCAACCATAAAGAGAAAAGTCCTTCCTGTGTCGACTTGATAGGTGCTTTTACACTAACTCTGATACCTGTTATATTCTAATTCCTACCATTTGGCAGCTAATGCTAAAGCACAGGTAGAATTTTCTTCGTACACCAAGATAATTAGAGAATTGCACTGAATATTGCTAACGCTGTAACAACAGAAGCACTGTGTGAACGCTACCGGTAAATACAGACCAAGCTTAGTCTTGGTCAGTTCGACCAGGAATGTAGGACTTGTGTATATGGATAAAACACCATATGTTGAGCTCTGATAACACCTTACGGTATACTCAGAATTTCAAGAAATGACTATCAGTTCCACTCTAGAATATCACAGCATAGCAGCCACATCAGTCTCAGAAGACCTCCTGCAGTGATGTCGACATGGAAGAAAAAAATGGGATAAAATGGTGAACAAGGAATGGAAAGAAATGTACCCGCATAGATATGTATGCATATTTCTTTATGCTGTGAATGCTTGTAGAGGCTCTGATTTTCCGTTTAAAAATGCTCCCATTTCCATTTGAGAGTGTAATTTCTGCATCTTTTCTGTTTTGTTTTCGTTTCATCAACTTTCCCTAATCAATTATCATTACTGGCTTTTAAACTTCTTTAAAATTGTGCAACACATGTTAAATATGTTTTAGTGAGTTAAAGCAGAACTAAGTAACTTTTTCACCTTAATAAAACCTTCTCGTAGTCCCTGTGATGGTAATACAAGTGTTTATGGGGTGATTGGGGGATCTTTCATCTATCCCTGCCGCCTTTGGCCAGAAAACAGCAACTTTCCTGCCTCCGACCCGGTGGCAAAATGTATTGCTTTACGGCAGCCCAATACAAACTAATGCTAGATTATGACCAGCCCCATGGCTGCACACAGTTGCCTACAAATTCATTTTTCTCAAATGTATATTATGGCAGAACCAGCAAAAAAAAAAAAAGACAGCTCAGCAGCAACACACAACAATCCCACACACTGTCGTCACGGCAACAGGCACGCACACGCACTCACAACCCAGCGCTCCATCAGGCAGCACACACACAAATATCCATCCATCTATCTGTCACATCACACACATTTCCCAACTCCCTTCCTTGTTACTCCCACATCATTTATTTCACTTGTCTCTCTTCCTCATACTGTTCACATGGTCACATGGGACTGTACAGTATGTGTGAAAGCACCATTAGTGTCACTGTTGTATTAGGATTTTTCAGTGATTGGTTGCTACTGTCTTGGGAGGGCAAAGGTACACATGTATTGTGTGTAAATGTGTGATATTGTCCTTAAAATAAATCAGTGATGTAGTCTGTGTCATATAGTATAGCATCATTTTCTGATTCTGATTCTGATATTTTGTCCCTTTGCACATCTGTTTACTGTGAAATATTGTGTGTAAATGCTGATTTTGTTCCAAAACATGCACGTGATAATTCACTTGACTCCTTGTCTTATTGCAATTTTCACTTGATTTTGTCAAAATAATAGAAAATATATATTGGAAAAATTGCCATTTCCATTTCAACAAGTGAATTCTGTATTTTCTCACCATTTCAAAATTGCTATGCATGTACAAGGAGCTCAGCCCACTGCAGGGACACCTGCACTACTCTATGTAAAAAAAACAACAAAAACAATTACAGGCATTTTTTTTTTTTAATTTTGTCCATGTTTGCATCACTTTAGTTATACACACACAAAAACAGGAGCATCTCTTAATGGTTGCCTAATTGTTGAGAGGATTGAAAGCACAGACTACAGTTTGGATTGTTGAATGATAGTATTTAGT
Source organism: Gouania willdenowi (assembly GCF_900634775.1). Classification (NCBI taxonomy): domain Eukaryota; kingdom Metazoa; phylum Chordata; class Actinopteri; order Blenniiformes; family Gobiesocidae; genus Gouania; species Gouania willdenowi. The sequence goes on along the minus strand of NC_041046.1, from coordinate 15,649,714 downwards.
GAGAAAATCTTCAAAAAAATGCTCCAGGTTTTACGGGCGACCGTGGCTCAGGTGGTAGTGGGTCGTCTTCTGATCGAGAGGTTGGGGGTTCAATCCCAGTACCTGACTATGTGTCGAAGTGTCCTTGGGCAAGACACTGAACCCTAAGTTGCTCCCAGTGGTCGACGAGCGCCTTGCATGGCAGTCCTGTCCCATTGGTGTGTGAATGTGAGAGTGATTGGGTGAATGAGCTGATATGTAAAGCGCTTTGAGACTGCTTCAGTGTGGTGATAAAGCGCTGTATAAAATCAAGTCCATTTACCATTTACATTACTGAAGATCAGTCAATCTTTTTATTCCAAATGAAAGTGTAAATAGATTTTAGTTTCAACATCCACTGATTAAAAGTCACACACAGTTAGGGCTGCATGAATGACTTTGGGTTTACTGTTGACGGGTCCTGCTGTGTGTTCTTTCCTGTGCTTGTCTGTCTTCCCCTGCAGGCTGACGGAGGGTGTGGGCTGTTGCACCTGGGTGGACCAGGGCAGTTCTCCAGGTGCATTTAGCATCAGTAATGGCTCTGTGCATCATGTCCTACCTCTATCATTACCCCTCTGGACGTGCTACGTGTAGGTTGTACCTTTGAGCTCCGGCACCTCTGGGGACGTGGAGCCTTTTCCTGTATGACATTTTTAGACTGATAGCATTGCTATTGTGGTTTTTGGTTTTAATAACTAATGTTATATTCTATAACAGTACGTTTCTGCATCTTTGTCACAGCTTTACAAGCTGGATCATGGCAAATTGAAGGGTTGTCCAGGATTTGAACCTGTGACCTCTCATTTAAGGCAAATAAGACTGAGGACCTTGAGCTTTTTCCACAATGCATCAATAGTTGTGAAGAAAAAAATAAGGTTTTCAAAAGAGGTGGTTCCTATGAGGTATGTTCTACGGCCGTGTTTCTCAAATGGGGGTACGTGTACCCCAGGGGTTTGCAACGGCACGACAGGGGGTACTTGAGAGAGCGAGAGAAAAATGAACGAATAAAGCGTTGGTCCCACCCCAGACACGAGATGATCGGAACTGATACAAACTTTAGAAATAAATCTATTCAGGAGCCACTAAATCAATGTTTTTCAACCTTGGGGTCGCATGAAATTTCAGGAAAATTGAAATACATTTTTGAAATCTTTTAACTATTCTTTTTTATTTTTTAATAAAACACAAAATCTTTAACAACTGTATTTCTATACGTTCACTTTGTAAAATATAAATCTAGCTCAACTAAAATGCAGTTAAAAAAAAGGATGATCAAAAACTAATGGGGTCACGATCCAAAAAAGGTTGGGAACCACTGCACTAAATACTGTTTCTTTCCGCTTATTTACAAAATGAGATTCTTTATTGGTTCATTCCATCATTATGCTCTACATGTATGAGCAAAATGTAGTCAGACAAAGGGGGTACTTGGATTCAGAAATAAGAGAAAGGGGGTACTGAAGCCAAAAAAAGTTTGACAACCACTGAGGAATGAAAGAAAGTGGGTCCAATCACAAGGCCTATACTGCCCAGTGTTTCCAGGGCAGTAGTGGTTAGAATCTCACCTATGCCATCACTGTGAGATATTGAACAAGTCCCCTATGATGATTATTATTATACAGCTATGGATTTCCCACTTGAAATCCAAATTAGATATTTACATTAATCCATATTGTCTGGTGCTGAAAATGAACAGCACATATAAATGCTGGGGTATAGTCTTGAAGATATGATATCGGAAAGTCATGAGCATGTGTGTGTGACCTGATGCTGTTGATTGTGGAAGTATTGATTGTTGATGTCAACAATTTATTTTTTGGTTTCTTAAATTATAGCATTAATTGTGTATTTTATAGTATTTTCTGAAGAAAATTTGCTCTGCTCTTATGGGATCTATCATGCACATGGTTTTGTTTCTAAACAGAAGACACCATTATTGTGGATCACGTTACAGGGATCACAGGGACATCTGTTAGGAGAATGGAATAACAAAACTGAACCAGGTTTTTACATGTTCGCCGGAATTCAATTAAAATGTGATTAGCAGGAGTATTAGGAAGACAGCTCGGTTCAGCATTGCACGTTTGGTTGCTGCTATCCCCTGGCCTGGTCGGGTTACTGTGGGGATTACCCCTAACAGGATGACCCCTGGCCTCTGGACAGGTGCCTGCAGAAAAAACAGGAGAGAGTTTGGCTAGTGATACTATGTAGGATTCAGAGGGTTAATGGCTGACAGGAGTTCTCCATGCCATTCCAGAGGACATTCCCACTTTATAATCACACATGCAGGCATGCACATTCTCTGAATACTCGACGATCATCGACGTTATGCACAGGGTTGTGTGGGAGCTTGTCAGGTTTTACATTCATTTTCATTAATTCTAGTGTTGTTTGGACAGCTTTTTTAATATGATACATGGACTATCCCTGATTTGCATTGGTCATCTGTTTTCTGAGAACAATAGAAAATGTTACCACGCATCTGTTCCAATTCAAGCACTTGTAAACTCTAATCTAATCTGCACTATATTAGAAATTGTAAGCAACAGTGTTTCGTAACAATGTAGCCTCTGATGAGACACTTTGTTGACTGTATAGTCATGTGTCGGTCACAAACACAACCACCCATAGCAGATCAGTGAGCTCCTGTGTAACAACAACTACCACTGCTTGGCCAAACCAAGTCTTCTTAATCACCAGGGCCACATGTGATCACAACAACCTCAACGTTTCAATTGCACCAAACAATTTGATTTCAACATGTTGGAGTCATCATGCTAACCCTAACCATATACATATTGACATTCTTGCACCCAGCTGAGTTTACACGTGGTGAAGCTCAAAAACAAACTATGTTTCTGCGATTATATCTTGCCATAAATACAGAACAGCATGTATGAACAGCAGTGCAGTCTAGGCAAAGAATGCTTTGATTGTAATGTTCTCCATTGGTAGACTATGACAAGTCGGCTCTAAACATACATTTTTAATCGCAATAGTCTGTTATAAAACTAAAGTGGTACAGTAGAAACGGGAACATTAAAGTGATAAAAGGGAAAAATGACATTTAAAAAGCATCTGTTTCTCATGTTTACCTTGGTTTTACCCACCAGACTAAATAGGTCTGTGTTTGTCTTCCCCATGCGATACACGGCCCGCTCCAATCCCAAGACCACAACTTAAGCAGCATGTGGAATAAACAGCTTTCCTGCGTGGGCCTCAGAGTAGAAGTGGTGGTGCAATGGAAGAGGTCAGCAGAGGTTTTACAGTTATTACTGTTATCACAGTCCAACACATCACAGTCGCCCTTCTTGTTTTCATTTATGTTTTTTCTATCGTCTGTTGCAATATTATTGGATAATCAGAATGGTCTACTTTCCATGCTCGACTCAGCTCACATTATAAAATTATGTAAAGACATCGGGAGAGTGGTGGACACTGCTTTGATCCTCGTACACAAAACTTGGTTCCAGCCTTAAGGTAGGACATACATGGAAGCATTTCCAAGCAGCATCAGCAGCACCAGCTCTTAGCTTAGGTACATTTGTTGCGGCTGTGTGCATCACATCTTCACAAAACACATGGTAGAAGAAGAAGAAGAAGAAGTAGTGTGGAAAAACAAAGTCAAAGTGCATTTTAGAGCAGTTTGGAGACGCTTTAGTAGAACACCGAATATGGCTTGGCAAATACTCAGGAGTAAAACTCCCTCATTTAGGGATCATGACCTGCTCTCACAAGTGCTTTATCTCTGGAAGAAAGCCTCTGTGCTGCAGAATCAATTTTAAAAAAAGGAGACAGAATAGAAGGATTAAAACAGAAGTCCAAGCCCACAGCTGATAAGAGTGTTTGAAATCCTCATTTATCAGATAAAATGATTATCCTCAAAAGTGGTTGATGTTGCCATTAAAAACAATGCAGACGGATTATGGTGTTCATTTAAAGTTTACTGTTTAAATGCCAAACCGCATCGATTGCACCAGCTCAAGTCTATTTGTTTCTTAAAAACTTAATGAAAACTATTAATAAATGCTCTTTACTGTAGCATCGTGTGTGTGTGTGTGTGTGTGTGTGTGTGTGTGTGTGTGTGTGTGTGTGTGTGTGTGTGTGTGTGTGTGTGTGTGTGTGTGTGTGTGTGTGTGTGTGTGTGTGTGTGTTGCATGTATTAGTGTCATTAAAGACAATTGCACAAGATTATTTCAATGAGTGGGAAAGAAAAATCCAAAGCAATCATCCAGAGCCCATTTCAAAGACATGATTTATCCATAGAATAAGAGGCAGAATGTTTTAGTTTTTATCAACACTAACAGACACACAGGGGCTCAACAGAAAATCTATAATCTCTGTATGAACACAGTTTCATATCCCAGCCATCATGTCCTTTTGAAGCCATTAATCACTATCTGACAAGGTGGTAAATGAAGCTCCACAGATAAAGACTCATCAGTGAGACTTATGTCTGCAAACAGCTGAGAAGCATCACACGCACTAATGCAGCCGTGAGCTCAGTGATCTACTGTATTTATTGATTTTGCAACAACTGTTTATTTAAGTTTGTTACCAACCCTGTTATTGTAACTTACTGTTTTTGATTAAATGAAATGACACATATTTGTTAGGTGTAAAACCACATCTAGTCATTGTATTCAACCAATATTATTATATAATGTGTATAATATTATTGTACATCTTGCTAACCCAGTGGTTCTAAACTTTTTCAGCGCGCAAGCCCCAAAATAAAGGTACCTGAAGGTGGTTGAACACAGACAGGAACATTAAAGAACAGTCATGTGGAGACAGGACCATCTATAAGAGGGAATAAAGTGGAGAGATTCCATAAGTCAGCAAAATGATGGTCCATTGTTCTATGAATCTATGATAACCACATGTATTTATTTATCTGAATAAGTTTCACTAAAGGAAGTTTATTATTATTTGGGCCATCATATATAGTCATATGCAGTGTTTGGAATAACAGCATTTAAAATAACGGCGTTAGGTAACGGCGTTTGTTTTTCAGTAACGGGGTAATCTAACGAATTAATTTTTACGTCGTTACAACGCCATTAACGTTACTGAACGTTAAATGCGGTGCGTTTCATGTATTGATTGAATAAACTGTGATCCGAAAGCAACCATGGCTTCTTACTCATCTGCAGTGAGGAGGTGGGTTAAAAACAAGGTAAACGATTATGATTGGCTTAGGCGGCGTCATGTTTCATGGTAGCCAATCAGAGCCAGTGTTTTTACACACGCCCCACACACACACACACACACTATAGATTTGATGAAGCAGCAGAGATGGTGAGTGTGGAGCAGTCTGATGAAAAGTTGTCATTTTTAAGGTGACGATACAAACACTACTTTATATTAATTGAGGTCAAAGGCAAGAACGTACATGTGAAGTGTTCATTATATCCAGGAGTGAAGACTTTGTCGACATCCGTTGTAAGCAACTTTTTAACTTACGCAAATAGTTACTTTACCTGGTAATGAGTTACTTTTATTATAGAGTAATTCAGTTACTAACTCAGTTACTTTTTGGAACAAGTAGTGAGTAACTATAACTAATTACTTTTTTAAAGTAACGTTCCCAACACTGGTCATATCAATGTGATTTAAAAAGTAGGAAGAAGTAAATTTAAAGTTGAAAATAATGGGCATGTCATGTTGCGCATGTGGTTAAATTGGCAAAAATAAGCATGAAATATGGTGAAAAGGTTCAAAGTGATATTAATGGGTCAACATATATGACATTAGGTAGGAAAAGTGGTGGGAAGGGTTTATAAGAAAAATTCCAGAAAAGGCTTGAAATTTGAAGAAGTGGCAGAAATGGGAGTAATATGGCAAGAAAAAGTTGGAAAAATAGGTTAAAATATGGCAAGTTTGGTGTAGTTGCAGAAAAATGGGCTCAAATTAATCAAAAAAGTTTCTTGAATTCATCTGGCGACACCCTCCCAGTAAACAACAATGGTGTTCAAGTAAAAATACTATTACTTCATAATATAATTACTCAAGTAGAAGTAAAAGTACCCATAAAAATTAGTACTTGAGTAAAAGTAAAAAAGTACCTCATAAAAAAAAACAACTCAAGTAGTGAGTAACTCCAGATGCAATTTATTACTTCCAAAACAAACCATCACTCTCTCAATGAGAGGCTTGGATAAATCAAATAAAAAAACTTAGCATTCATTAAAAAAATCTGAATCAATATATTGAAGTGTGTATATCAGTGGTTCCAAACCTTTTTTTCCTCTAAAATTAGTTTTTTTCATCATATTTGTTTTACTGTGTTACAAATACTAATATGCAATATGAGCCGAATTATTTTTTACACTGCATTTTATTTGAACTATATTTATATTAGAGAACGTTAAATATAATACAGGTGTTTGACCTTGTGTGTGGTGTTTTAATTTGAAAAACAACAATACATATTTAAGCTCTTTGAGCTTTCTGCTTCTTCCTGCACTTATATGTCTAGTTCTGTGATATAATGTATTTTTTTTTAATTGTGAAAAATAGATAAACCAAAGGAAATAAATAAAAACTAAACTATTTAAAAAATGTATATATATTTTTAATATATAATTTTAATCAGTCATTTATTTAATTGTATTATTATTAGACGCTTCCGGGGACCCCACATTGGGTCACAAACAAAGGTTGAAAAACCCTGGTGTACTTATACAGTATATATATATATATATATATATATATATATATATATATATATATATATATATATATATATATACATACTGTATAAACATCAAGACAAGACACAGTAATTTAGCCCAACTTTGGAGCGTTACTTCATCCCCTTACTGTAAGACAGCGTGATATGTATGGTATGTGTTTAATCCTTAGGTTCTCTAGTTTCATATGGTATATATTTCTCCTACGTTGCATTAAAACTTGGCCCACTACATCCACTAAAAGGCTGTATGTTGTGAACTAACAGAGGTGGGTTGTGCGTTTGAAAGGCAAATGTAGGGCCATGTTTCTGGGGGAGACACTGGCATTTCTTGAACTTCAGTGAGGTAAAGGGGGGCCGCTGAGGGGCGGAGCCACACCTCTGTACTGCGGGGCTGCTGCTGTGATTGGTTAACGATGTCTCTAGCTGGGATTTTATTACAGATTTTGGCAAAATAAAAGTGATATTTTTAAATGTCGACAAAGTATAATTGCGCTTTGAACGTGTTTCCATTGAAGGTCATTTTGGGGAGGGGCCTCGTAGCTCCCATGAAATCTCATTGAGTGCTCCAAACCTCCTTATAACACTTTGTATTCCTTTGTTGTTTCACGTCTAATGTGACAGTAATCATTTTTAAGTATAATGCTAAGAAATGTCCCGGGTTCCTCTTCTGTTTACCTGTACTGCGCCACGTTTTCTCAGACAGAAGCGGTCATGTGACCATATACGTCACTTTCTGTAATTTGTATTTGCGGAAAAAGTGTTTCCATAGCACTTTTGTGACACATTTCAATATCGAAATGTCTAAAATACCTCCTCATGAAAGCTTAAAATATGTTTGGGATATTGGGATATTAACCAGCCAGAGGGTTGCCATCGGCGGAGTCAGACATGTTGTCCGCAAGTCGTGCTATCAACAGCTGATGGGATTAGGTGCACCGATGATGTTGACGGCAGCGCGGATTGATGGAAACGGAAGAGAAAATAGTGCCGATTAAAACTGGAGGTATGAATTTTTTTGTGGGCAGTTTTGTGATGTAAATGAATCAAGCTTTCAAACGCATATCTTTTTTTCTATTAAAAACGCACAGTTTTGTGGCCCCGGAAACTAACCGGGACTACTTTCTTGACCAACTTCAAACGGCCAGAACTCGGACCAGGGAGGTGACCACTGAGTGAAACAATGTGTATGCACTATAGTGCTGGTGAGGATTGCATACAATGTCATGTCTTAAATAGGCGAACTATCCCTTTAAGTGTCATTCACTAAATTATGACACCTATGTCAGCATTTTTTGGGTTTGGCGGAGGGATCTAAAGGGGCTAGATAGGGTTAGGGTCAGGGTTGGGGTTGGGGTCAATTATGTAACTGTAATTGCGTAATTGTTATTTAATTACAATTATGGCATAATTATAATTGCTATTGGTGATTAAACATTCTGTTGCTTTTGTAATCATAATGAAATTGTAATTGAGTTTAGATAATTTACTTTTTAATTGTAATTGCTATTAAAAATCCATCAAACTCATCAATTATAATTTAACGCTAAATTAAGGAACCACGTCACAGTTCTATCATGTACAGTTCTACACATATGTAGTTAACAATTAATACAATATGTTTCATATCAAGCTTTCCCACATTTTACCATTTAAAAAAAATATAAATCGAGGGGTATACTGACAAAAAAAAGGCTCAGACGCCCACACTTAAAATCTTAAAAACTTATATATTTTTTTAATTAGGAAGCCTAACAAGGTAGACAAGAGATAGGGAAGAAATTAGCTGATAGATATTTGTTTTTACTGACGTTTACAGCTGATTTAGGACCCATTATCATAAGAGATGCTAACATAAAGCTAACACAAGAGGAAGATTCACTTTTATTAGGTTATTTATTTCAGGCTCAGTAATTGTGATTAATTGTCATTAAGAATGTAATTGCAAATGACTTTCTGAGGATAAAACAATTTAATTAGTATTGGAAAAAATGCTGGTCACTGTAATTGTAAATTCATTGTAATTGAACATGAGTTAGGGTAACGAACAACACTTGATGACAGCCTTCATGACACCTTATTCATGCTAATGACAGGTGTCATGTCATAGCACTTTTGTGACACATTTCAATATCGAAATGTCTAAAATACCTCCTCATGAAAGCTTAAAATATGTTTGGGATATTTGAGTGTTTTTTTTTACAAATTCAGGCGTTTCCATCACCAGTTTTTATTGCGCTATTTAGATTTTGCACATTGCCAAGGGTAACGGAAACACAGCTTCTGTCAGCCTCGAACTGCATCTCAGCTTATCTAAATTTGTTTATAGACAAATAAATGTAACAACATGCATGTGGCCCAAAGTAACAAAGTAAAATAGATATATTTTCTCACAAGTAAAAGTATTCTGCAAAATTACTACTCCTAAAAGTACAATTTATTAAAAACACAATACATGTAACAGAGTAAATGTCACGCGTTACTGGTCTTGGGGTTAGGTTGACTTACCATTGCTGTGAAATGTTTTTAGTCCTGGTGTTCACAGATTTTCAAGTGTCATGTACACACACCACTACATGCAACACATATGCTAATACCATACACACATGCAAGTAATACATGACAAATGCAGACTGCTCGAAGCCCAGCCTTGGCCTTCACTGCACAACCAACTTATTTTTCATTTCCTCGTTCTCAATCAGGCTCTTTTACAGGATGGGTGTCTTTTAGCAGCTCACATCACACAACCTAACAAATGGCAATTAAAGAGGATGTGCAACACTGCCGCAGTATGGAGAGAGAGAGTACAGAGAGGAAGTAAAAAAAAGAAACAAGAGGGGACATGATCGAGGGAGATGGAAAGAGAGACAGAAAGAAAGAGAGGAAGTATGTGAGTGAAAATATACAGCACCACCTCTGCTTCAAACACCAGGACTGATACTGTGTCTATTGATCTTTATTACAATAGCAGCAAGCTGTAAAATGTTTGATGGTTTTGTACAGATCTTAGTCCCCCTCATTCATAATTACCGCTACACATGTAGAACCAAGGGCAACTTCAGACGGGGCTGGTTTTGAAAAGCTGCTGCCAGGCTATGGGGATGATGGGAAGTCTCAGCGGGGCCTCACGGTAGCTCCGAGCCCTAAGGCGATCATTCTTTCTGCCGAACACCTGCAGCAACTTAAGTTTTACAAAGATCAAATTATGGAGCTGATTTTAAATAAGAAATGAGACCGCTCCCGTGCCTTTACGCACAAAGTAAATCTGCTCTGTTTTGATATCTGATTCCTTCGCTGTGCGTTTCTGTGCAAAAAGCCACAGCGCTTTTGTCACAAAAATTCAACATCTCTCGACATAGTGTGCAATGTGACCCAAACTCTTTCAAGTTTAAGCAAATATTAGCATTTAGCTGGTGTTTCTAGGACAAGAAGCGCCTGTCGCACAATCTGCTCAAATTTTAATGCCTTTCTCAGTTATGGAACAGAAAACAAGTAGAGAACAGGCCCAGGAAATATGGGCATATGAGACTTTCTCTTTCTTCTTTTGGCAGCACTTAGCATCAACACAACAGTGTAGTAAAAAAAAAATTGTGGCATAGAGAAACTTTAGAGAGTTGTAGTTGTGAAGATAATGGGATTATTGTCTTTATGGTGTGTAGTGTTTAACATATTGGTCATTAACATATCAGTAACACTTTACTTGAAGTTTTATACCTAAGGCTGACATTACGCTGTCATTATGTCATTAGCATGATTAAAGTGTCATGAAGGCTGTCATTAAGTGTCGTTTGCTAAATGATGACACCTTTCGCTAAATGATGACACCTTTGGAGCTATGTTGGGATATTTGGGGGTATTTGAAGGGATCTAGTAGGTTTAGGTAGAGTTTAGGGTTATGTAGGGTTAGAGGTAAGGGCAGACATAGGCAAATGGCGACCAGGGGGCCACATGTGGTCCTCAGTCAATTTTTTTGTACCCCTAAAGCAAATCCCCCACAATTGTAACTCAAGATGTTGGAAGGAATATGGAGCCCAACATAAGACACAAAATAACTCCCAAAACACAGAAGTTGGCAGCAAAATGCACAAAATGAACTATAAAACATAAAATGACAACAAAGACATACACAACAACCACTTAAACAAACAAAATGACACACAAAATAACAACATGTTACAGAATAGCTTCAAAGACACAAAAACTGTCAACAAAATTACACAAAATAACAGAAAGTGACCCCCAAAAAATGCACAAATTGACCACAAGAATGCAGAAAATGACAGAAGAACACACAAAATATTTAAAAAAAAACACAAAAAAAAACTTTTCCGCCTGTGTTAATGCTCTGATTGGTCATTATTCAAAATGCTGACATGAATGCTGACAATGTGGCCCTTAGATCAGATACAATCACATTTGTGTGGCCCTCGCTGTGATAGAGTTGCCCATCCCTGGGTTAGGGTAACAAAGGGCTATAGTTCGGGTAACGAACGACAATTAATGATCCCTTATTCAAGTGTAATGACAGGTGTCATGCCATAATAATGACAGTGTAATGTCAGCCTCATGTATAAAACTTCAAGTAAAGTGTTACCACATTACTTACCTCTACCGGGAGCACCTGTGTAGCACAGCCTTGTTGTTGTGCCTCAAAAGCTAAATCAATGTACTTCAGCTTTTTGCATTCATATGCTTCACTCACTGTAGCCTCCCATGGTACAGTTAGCTCCACGATGAACAGGGATATCTGTGAGATTGACCACAAAATAACAACTGGCCTGAGATTGGTGTTCAAGATCTCAGGTGGAAACTTAAGTCACTGATCAAGGTCAACCTGCATTTTCCAGTCTCTTGCAGCATCTAAGAGGATGCTATCCTCTCTTGCTGATGGTTTAACCGGGCCCTGCCCTGCTCTCACAAAGGGATTAGTGGATAGGTGTCTGGATGTTGGGTGAGGGAGAGCATTGGTGGTGGATTCCCTTCCTTCCAGAATGATTGCTAATTGCCGTAAGACTTGGTGTAACGGCCTTGGGACAGACAGGTTTTGCAGCCGGAGAGAATGTGACTGGGAGTTACTGGGGTTTGACAGCGAGGGCATGCTGGATCTTCTCCAAACCACTGATTAAGATTCTTGGGTGTAGGAAGAACATCGTAGGTGGACCTGATGATGAAGCTGATTTGGCTTCCTTCCATTTCCCACAAGTCTCTCCACATGAGCTTACAGTGCTCCAGGTTTTCCCAAGCAGTCCACTGACCCTGTTTGCCTTGTGACACAGTCTTTGCTCATCTCTCTGCTTCCTGTTGGTGCCAGACCTCAACAACTACCAGCTTTCTCCTCTCTGCAGGTATTGCTTTGTGCCATGTATGTCGGCTTGTCCCGAGTTCAAACCCACCTCTTCCTTGTTGCACCTGTCCCACGATGTCTCCATGCCTGAGAGCAGATTGTGCTTGTGCTACAGCTGGGGTCCACTTCATTCTAATTGCCAGTTTTGGAAGAGCTGTTCGTATGGCTGCATCTTGAGACTCTACCAGGGTAATGTTCAGTCTCACTTTGGTGCACTTGTACTCCTCCGTGAGGCTAGAGACCGGTAGTTCCACCTCACCGTGTCCATACAGCCTGATGTTACTGAGGCAGCACGGGTGACCCAACCACTTCTTGATGTATGAAGTGACTGGCCACGTCAAGCAGGGGAGCAACCCAAACTGCAGACACCACAGTTTCAGCTTACCTGGAAGTCGTGTCTTGTCAATATTTACCAGTCCTTTGATTGCATCCTCCCTCAGTTGGTCTCGTTGCTCTGTGTCTTTAAAGCTTGCATTGACTGGCAATTTTAATGCAAGTGGAATGGGTGTTTCATTGACGTAGAACCTTTGGTCGGCAAGCTTTCCTTTGATAATGGATATGCTCCTGGATTTGCTGGGTTTCAACTTTATCCTTGTAATGTAATGTTGGAATGAAGCTTCTCCAACAGGCGTTTGGTAGAGGCAATGGTTGTTGTCAGCCTCTATTGCTATGGTAAAGGCTAGAGGGGATATGGTGCACCCTGCCACGATGCCCACTTCCAATAATTGCCATGATGTTGTGTATTCCATGGTTGTTATGCAGAATTGCAAGTCCTGGAAGTAGTTTCTGACCAGATTTGTAATGGTTTCAGGCACATGAAAGAAATTGAAGGCTGCCCAGATGACAGAATGAGGGACGGATCCAAAAGCATTTGCCAGGTCAAGGAATAACACAAGCAGGTCTCTTCCTTCCCTTTTTACAGATTGTATTTGATGCCAAATCATGCTTGTGTGTTCAAGGCATCCTAAGAAACATGGTACCCCGGCTTTCTGTACCGATGTGTCAATCAAGTTGTTTCATTTAAGGTAAGTCGTCATTCTTTGAGCAACGATGCTAAAGAAAATCTTTCTTTCAACATTTAGAAGATTAATTTGTCAAAATTGGTCGATGTTTGAGGTATCCTTCTCCTTGGGAATTAGTACTCCCCCTGCTCTTTGCTATGCTTTTGGGATGAGTTGTTTCTTCCATGTCACCCTCATTAGTCTCCACAGAAACCGCAAGACTCTTGGAGTGTTCTTATATAACCAGTAAGGAACTTAATTTGGTCCTGGTGTAGAGGCTGCCCTTGCCTTCTTCACTGCGTTGTCAATCTCAGACCAAAGTTTAACGTTTTTCACACACATACACATGTCAGCTTAGTCTGTGACTGGTTGCAATGTTCTTCTTTTTTTTTTTTTTTACACAAATAATGGATGGTTTCCTGGAAGTGTGCATATTTTGTCAATGAAAAGGAGAGATGTGGAGTAACAGTAAATATATTGTGCCTACTTTATGTTGAATAAAAATCAGTAACACTTTACTTGAAGTTTTATACATTACGCTGTCATTATTTGCCATTAGCATGATTAAGGTGTCATGACGCTTGTCATTAAAGGGATAGTTCGCCTATTTAAGACATGACGTTGTATGCAATCCTCACCAGTACTATAGTGCATACACATTGTTTCACTCAGTGGTCACCTCCCTGGTCCGAGTTCTGGCCGTTTGAAGTTGGTCAAGAAAGTAGTTCCGGTTAGTTTCCGGGGCCACAAAACTGTGCGTTTTTAATAGAAAAAAAGATATGCGTTTGAAAGCTTGATTCATTTACATCACAAAACCGCCCATAAAAAAAATTCATACCTCCAGTTTTAATCAGCACTATTTTCTCTTCCGTTTCCATCAACCAGCCAGAGGGTTGCCATCGGCGGAGTCAGACATGTTGTCCGCAAGTCGCGCTATCAACAGCTGATGGGATTAGGTGCACCGATGATGTTGACGGCAGCGCGGATTGATGGAAACGGAAGAGAAAATAGTGCCGATTAAAACTGGAGGTATGAATTTTTTTTATGGGCGGTTTTGTGATGTAAATGAATCAAGCTTTCAAACGCATATCTTTTTTTCTATTAAAAACGCACAGTTTTGTGGCCCCGGAAACTAACCGGGACTACTTTCTTGACCAACTTCAAACGGCCAGAACTCGGACCAGGGAGGTGACCACTGAGTGAAACAATGTGTATGCACTATAGTGCTGGTGAGGATTGCATACAACGTCATGTCTTAAATAGGCGAACTATCCCTTTAAGTGTCATTCACTAAATTATGACACCTATGTCAGCATTTTTTGGGTTTGGCGGAGGGATCTAAAGGGGCTAGATAGGGTTAGGATCAGGGTTGGGGTTGGGGTCAATTATGTAACTGTAATTGCGTAATTGTTATTTAATTACAATTATGGCATAATTATAATTGCTATTGGTGATTAAACATTCTGTTGCTTTTGTAATCATAATGAAATTGTAATTGAGTTTAGATAATTTACTTTTTAATTGTAATTGCTATTAAAAATCCATCAAACTCATCAATTATAATTTAACGCTAAATTAAGGAACCACGTCACAGTTCTATCATGTACAGTTCTACACATATGTAGTTAACAATTAATAAAATATGTTTCATATCAAGCTTTCCCACATTTTACCATTTAAAAAAAATATAAATCGAGGGGTATACTGACAAAAAAAAGGCTCAGACGCCCACACTTAAAATCTTAAAAACTTATATATTTTTTTAATTAGGAAGCCTAACAAGGTAGCCAAGAGATAGGGAAGAAATTAGCTGATAGATATTTGTTTTTACTGACGTTTACAGCTGATTTAGGACCCATTATCATAAGAGATGCTAACATAAAGCTAACACAAGAGGAAGATTCACTTTTATTAGGTTATTTATTTCAGGCTCAGTAATTGTGATTAATTGTCATTAAGAATGTAATTGCAAATGACTTTCTGAGGATAAAACAATTTAATTAGTATTGGAAAAAATGCTGGTCACTGTAATTGTAAATTCATTGTAATTGAACATGAGTTAGGGTAACGAACAACACTTGATGACAGCCTTCATGACACCTTATTCATGCTAATGACAGGTGTCATGTCATAATATTGACAGCGTAATGTCAGCCTTATGTATAAAACTTCAAGTAAAGTGTTGCCTGCAAATCTTTAATAAATTGCCATAAAAGATTGGAAATCATACAGAAATGCTCATGGATAAATTAGTCCTCACTCCATATATTTTTAGTATGTGTGAGAATTTACACAATACACAAGAATAAAGAGCAAATAAAGAGAAATACGTTTGCAGTATGTGCTCCATGAAAGAGAGATTGAAGAAGGTCTGCAACGATCTCGGGTAATAAACCTTGTCTAATAAATCACAATGACGGAGCAGAGAGAACGAGTAAACACAGAGTGTTACAAACAGAAAACTGTGTCCTGGTGAGATGATTGGTGCTTTTAGTAGTTGGAAACAGGAAGAGCAGTCTTTAGCTTGGCACGCCCTGAATAATGCATCACCCTCTCTGCAGCTGGGCAGATATATGGGTGAGGGAAACACTGATTTTTGCCCCCTGGCATTGTTGGAGATATGAATAATGGAGAGGTTAAATGCTTGTGTTAAGAATGAATTAGTATAATGTCTGATGTGTGGCCTTATTTATGTAATTACTTGGTTTGGCCTCCTTAAAGAGGAACATAATTGTGATGACATTAGGCTGTAACTAGGCTCTCATCTCATGCTGGTGTTTTGCATCCAGAGCAATCTGGTATTACCCCAAGCCAAAATCTAGCTGGTCAGCTGGTTGACACAAAAAGTCATGGGACTTCTCCCGTCATTGAGTCTGATACTGATTACTATTGAACAACTACAGAATCCTTCATCATTGAAGTGAAAAGCAAACTTTGAGCTCTTGAAAGTAGAACATGGGTGCGTGAAAGGGGAAGCAGATGAAAGAAAAAAAAAGTTAAGAGAATAAAGATGAAAAGTGAAGCATGTTACAAACACTACAGTGGGAAAGCATTTTCACATAGCACATCATGTATAACTCATGAGGCCCTGACAGAGCACTGCAGCACATTCCCCGTTCCCAGTGGCTGTCTCCTACTGGCAGACTGCACCAGCTGGGATGAACAAGATGTTCCAGCCTTTCTTTATGTCCGTCTTCCTCTCTTCCTGTGCTCTGGCACCGTTTCCCTCCGGGCTGGAGGCTGTGACAATTGAAGAAGGTAACGGGGAAGGCGAGGCAGCATGGTGCTCCAGCCATAGTCAGCCCTGGAGCCGGGCTCGGTGGCCCTGCTGGTTGTGCTCATGAAACTGGCTGTCTACTGTGTGCCCACTGCTCCAGAGCACCACACTACAGCTGGGCCTTGTGTTTACACAATCTGACAGATCTCAAACCTGCACACCCTGACAACCTGGGGAATCGGCACTTGAGCTCATACATCACCCCCAGCCAACATCTACATCCTCTCCTCTCTATTTGTCTATTTTATGAAGCTGTCTTGGTTTGAGTCTCTTCATTCTTACCCTCTTGGAAATCTGACTTTTACGTGTTTTTTTATATTTTTACTCTTTCTCTTGCCTTCTCTTGTGCTTCCCCAGTCCCCCTGCCACTATGCTCCCTCTCATTCTCTCGTTATTCCTCTCTATTCCTCCCTCCTTGCCTTTTGAGATTCAATAAGAGCCCTAGAGGCAGGAGCAAGAAAACAGGAGGGTGTAAAAACATCTACAGCTTTATTTACAAAGCACCCAGGTATTGCCCAGTGTTAAATCCGGGGTAAATGATTTATATTTTGCCCATGTGTGGCACTGGACCCCGAGGCGTAACTCAACACAGGTCTGATTTTGTGCTTGCAATTTACAGTGGCTGCAGAAGCTCATAAAGGAAGAATGGATTAATCTGGAACACGACATAAACAATATGACTCTGACAGCCCTATTAAAACCTGTGCTACTCAGCATCAATTCTCCTTCATGCACTCTGTTTTTCTGTATATCTTTCTCTGTAGGTCTAAATAGCCTGTGTCTGTTTGTCAGAGGTAAAGTGGTAGCACTGCAATACTGACCCAAGCTCTCAGCCTTGTTGTTATAATGATTCCCAGAGTATCAGATTCAGAACTAGAAGGGGCATGGAGGGGTACTGCTGCATATCTACATATAGCAACCAGACCTTTTAACTGTTTAGCCTTTGGACATCTTGGAGGATATCGGATGTACCGTGTCCACAGAGGAGAATCCCACAGTGCTCGTTAGGGCAGTGCCGTGAAGAAGACTTCCTGTCCCAGCTCTGAAGGCCTCTCATTTTCCATAAGCTGGGCTGCTTTTGGGAATGTGCTGAAGCTTCTTTCTGAAAGCATGGACCTCTGTATATGGATGTCCATGCAAATTTGTAAGGAAAACATGTTGCGCATGTGATACATGATATGGATTAGCTGTGAATGCACACGTATCCTCATCCTCAGACATACACAAACAGTTGTCAGCTGCTCCCTGACCCCCTCCCCATGGAGGAGGTCACTCAGCTTCTTCAGAGAAGCCCAGTGAACAACGGCACACGCAGATAGACTCACACAGGGCTTGTCATTTAGTTTGGGTCATCACTGTCAGGGAGACAGGTGTGGACTAAGCCTCACAGAGAAGACACACAGAAGAAGCTTTTAACACTTGTACAATATTTCCAAGCAAGCAGTATGTCTCCAAGAGGCCGATCCAAGCACCGAGAAGAGGTGAGAGAGAAAAAAAAAACCCGTGAACATAAGACAGAGTAACTAATTTATGTCCAGGAATGGATGAAAGCTTCTGAAACATCAAGCGGAGAGAGACGAGCCCTGAAATTGGAATCAATAAGTTCATTAGACTGCTGAGCTCGTTCATGCTGCAGCCTCCACTTCCCCTGCAGTCAAACACAACAACACATGAAAAAACAGGGCCAAAACATGGCTTGACCTATGTCCACTAGCCAAGCATTCCATTTATTTAGCCCTTATCGCAAGCCTGATCTGAGGAGGCAGCTACACACTGATAACGCCCAGGGATAATAGCAAGACCAGACAAGGCCTGAGCCAAAAACAAGAGAGAAATGCATTTGGGATCTTTTCGACATTCATTCTCTTCTTTTTCTTCTGTACACAAGTACAATGCTGAAATATGAAGGGCTCGAAGGAAACTTTTACAAGGGTTGTTTTTTACTGCCGCCGCTGTTGTTTGAGTCTGTAATTTAGAGGATCCCCATCAATAAGTGAGAGGAAAGCTTTGTGGATACGTGGACTGACAGCTAACAAGACTCTGGCCCTATCTGCAACAAACAGACAGAATAACAAACTTGGTTGTCAGCATGCCCACATTGAACAAACAGTGAATACCGCTCATCATTAATGAAGAGGTACAGTGCCGACAAGGCCTTCGCTGTGCTACACAAACAAAGGAGTAGGCTGCACATGGGGAGTGTGTGTGTGTGTGTGTGTGTGTGTGTGTGTGTGTGTGTGTTTGTGTGTATTGCAACCAATAGGATAGTAAAGAATGATTGTGTTGGTGTCCTCCTGCATCCAAAAAAAGGCCTCTAATGGAATGTAAGTTTGGTCATCTTGCTGATGCTGATATAAAACGCCAACAAACACACACGCACACACACGCACATACACGCACACACACAAGACAACACACTTTGACAGAAGCAAAATTGATGAAATTATTCTTGACCTAAACTCATCTTGCCCAATCGGTCTTCAAGGGCGTCTTTATCAAAAGGCAAAGACCTCTTTTCACCTGCAGATTAACGCACCAGCCTGAATGGCCTGGCTCAAGCAAAACCACATCTTTATTCAGACAAATGGAATAGACTTAAATATATCTGCAGAAACTCATTTTACTGGAATCCCTCTTATCCTAATACATGTAGGATATTCTTTTCATTATTTTCATCTTTTCAATCAAAAAGAGAAATGGTTCACCCCTTGGAAACTGGGATTCCTACATCCCACAGGGTTTCTGGGATGGGAGGGGAGAACTGTAGCACTTGGCATGCTAATGTTCACTAAGCAGTTCAACAGAAGCCAAAAGTGTCCGGACCCTTTCCATTTCCTGTAGCAACTTGTAGCAAATGTGAGAACATGCCCTAACATAGGAAGGCTCATAGGAAACCCAGCGTCAAACCTTTCCCCTCAGAGGAAGGAGTGCAACTTCAGAGCTCTGATTAGGTAAATAGGTTTGAGGAGGGGTACGAAAGTGAAGGCAGGGATTAGTGCCGTGGTCAGCAGTAAAACAGTAAGTTAAGAAAACAAAGACAAATCATTGGTGGTTTAAAAGTACAAAGCATTTATAACATCCAATTGTACAAAAACAAACATACATAACATCTTACGCTGCTGGTTGTAGATGCAGATGAGGAAAATGAATACATGACAACTTGTGGAACATGTACAGTGTTTTGTTCAACCTGGTAAATTCAAATCAATTCATATCAGTTCAACTTTATTTATATAGCACAAATTACAACAGTCATCTCAAAGCGCTTAACAAAACATAGAGTTCATAGTAAGAAAGAAAGAACCCAACAAGATCCACATGAGCAAGCATTTAGTAACAGTTTGAAGAAAAAACTCAATTTATTTTATAGGAAGAAATCTTTTCTTGAATTAATTAAGAAAGCAAAGTTTTCTTTGGTCTGACCCAAAATAGCACACGTCCTACCAGGCTACATAAATTGGCAGAAACATTTTAAAATACTTTCTAAAATTGGAGAGTACTGCAGAAAACCCCACACAGGTATGGCAGAGCATGAACCAGAAGGGCATGTTATGCATCAGGTTGAGTAGAGAAAACTATGCAGTCACGTATTTATAAGAGTTTACATAGAATTTGTTTTCTGCATTTACCACAGCCACAGTGCAGTGCATGGGGAGTAGTTAAAGATTAAAGGCATTGCTAAAGGGCCCACCATTGATGGCCCACAGCAGATTTAACCCTGCAACCCTCCAGTTACAAGAGCACTTCATTCCTTAACCATAAGGCCAAATGAATGGCAACAAAAGGCCACTAGTTCCCCCAAGCCCACAACTGAAGCTGTTTGCCATTGGTTAAAGGCGTCACCCATTTTATTACAACAGACTTGAAATATGTAGTTTAAGATGTTTTTTTTTTTTTGCCTTTGTGTTAATTTCTTAGGGGTCTGAAATTTGTTGAATGGTTCTATTACACATTCATCCATTGACTGTGCTGCCCATTCTTTACTGGATACAGTGAATTGTGCACAGGTGATAAGTGCTGAACTGATCAAATCCAATACAATGATACAATAAGAACACTCGTTTTTAGAAACACGACCTGCTGTAATCTGAATCAAAGTGTCACAGTGGGGAAAAGTCTGGAAGATGCAATTCATTTAGAGATTGATCTTCATGTGTGTTCAAATGCTATCCATACATTTATAAGTATTTTCAGATAGATCATCTTTAATTGGAATACTGCATAACACAAAGGATAAGAGATGAATAAGCCTTCATTTGGACATAAATGTTCTTTGCATCAGCAGTGCAGTGAGATTATGGGTTCAAGCCCTGTGGGTCCTGGTCTTTCTGTGCTGTTGCTTTTCCTTCAGTTCAAACACATGTTAGGATGGTGGTTTCAAGACTGACAAAAGTAGGTAAAAAGTCATGTGTAGTTGTAACATTCTCTGTATTTGCCATTTAATAAACTGGCCATCTGTCCAGGGTGTACATTGCCTTGTACCCTGAGTAGGTTGCAAAATATTTGTGTTTCTCTGTCCCAATAAGTACATGTAAAAGGTACACAGAAAGTACCAGAATCAAGAGAACGATTTAATGCCTTATCTTGACGAGAGAGAGAGAGAGAGAGAGAGAGAGAGAGAGATGTAGGCTATGTATGGGCAAAACACTTGTAGAAAAAGCAAACCTTTACTTTTTTTTTATCTTGTCTGCACATGCTGTCAAAGGTCAACACTACAAGAAGTGCAATCATTATGAGACAGCAATGCATGTTTTGTTATTGCAATAAAATAAATTAATTTATTTTATTGCTTAATTGTGACCATCACCAGCCCTCCCTAAGGAAGGGTAAGAAATCTTTTATTAGAGGGAGGATATAAAAAGGGAGAGCAGTGTTACACCTAAGTGGAGAGGGAGGGGGAGGGGAAAGGGAGCAGGGAGGAGAGACTCAAGGTAGGAAATAGAAAGGGTGGGGAGAATTGATTGTTTTACAGTGAGAGGTGAAGTTGTAGTAGAACATATTGTGCTTATTATGTTGTGTAATCAAGCCAGTCTGGTGACAAGTGTGAAGCTTAGCTATACTGGTGATGGCTGTGGACAGGGGGAATGAGTGAGTGGTAGTACCTATAGCAGGTATTTGGGATTAACGTGTCTAAAGTTAAGCCCAGTATGAGTTTTATCCCACATCCCAAGGCGTGCCAGTGCATCGTATACCAGTATATGTGAAAAAAACCGCTACCGCAAACCCAGGAACCGCCCTGGGCTCGCAGATGCAGCCAGGCCAGCAGAAAGAGTGGGGGCCAGGGAGCCCCAGGCCACCCCCCCACGGCCGAGCAACCCCCCAGACGCCCCCAAGATCCCAGGCTGAGAGGCAGCCACCGCCCCCCCACACACATCCGAGGAAGCCCCAAGCAGCCGAGCACCCAGCGCATCCCGCCACCGAGCCCAACCCCAAGGCCCCCCGCCAGCATCCCGCCCCCCGCCAACCCACCCACACTCAAGCACCCAACCCCCGAGGGGAGGGCCCAGAGAGCCCCCCGCCCGAGACCCCAGCAGCGGAGCCAAGGCCCACGCCCAGCAGACGGCCAGAGCCAAACCTTTACAAGATTTTAAGATAAAAAAAAAAAAAAACGCAACCATCAAAAACAAAGTTATGTAAACATCATTTCTGTTTGATTTACCCATCTGCCAAAGGCCCCTCATTCCTAGGGGGACTTTTCACAGTGAAAATAGGGCTAAAATAAATATTTCTCTTCATACATCCATCCTTTATCTTTCAAGACGCTGTCTTCACACTATATATTCTTTTTCTCCTCATGATTGTCTGCACAGCTGAGCTTTATTTAACATTATACTGACTACATAGGAGTGTGTCCAGAGGCGATTCACAGCTTATCCATATTTAAGGCCTGGAACTCACCTGCAAGGCTTAGCCTGGGGCACACGAACAACTCAGCCATATATCTACAGTAGTCAGGGCAGCTGCAGAGCCCACTGTTGACCATTTATTTATGAAGCTAAAGCTCTGTGGCAACAAGCTATCTACAACTTAAAGCACCTCTATACAAGTTGAATATTTCATCTGCAGATCTCTTCTCCTTTTAAGTCTTTTCCAAAGGCAAGAAGTGAAAAGAATGACACCAGGCAGCCAAGAAAGGAGTGGAAAAAAATAATAAAGGACACCCCAGGTGATGCAAGACCACTTCATAACCCAGTCAGAGTAAACAGGGGCTGAAAAGCAGAGATGAAGAAGGAAAAGGAGACGGAAGGGAGAGAATGCTGCCCAAGGTCACAGGAAGGAGAAGCTTTGGATCCTCTCACTGTGTCTTGTCTTCAGTGTCGATCGACTCATTCCTGCTACTTGTCTATTCCCCACCTTTCTAAGCACCTCCAAAACAAAACTGATCTTTCATGTGCAGGTGGGGGGGTGCTTAGTGGGAAAAGAAAGAAAAAATATTGGGCATAGGTTCAACAACATCCAGGAAGTCATTCCAATTGTTGGAAAACTCTACCAGTTATTACGGAGTTAGATACTGCTCAGGACCTCACTGAAAAGGTAAAGCACATAAAGCAGAAAACACAAAACTCCAACCGCTTCATTCATTTCACCTTCACCTACTTCATCACTTTGGCTTTGCTCTCCATTTTAATGTGTGTCCATGGTCTGTGTGTGAGAGAAGAGGCAGCTGGCAGGTGGCTCTGTGCTAAAGTATTGAGGCCAATGAAATATTTACCAAAGCAATAATGACTCCCTGGACAGAGTGAGCAGTGGAAGAAGGCAGGGAGAGGAAAGGTGAAAAGGAGCAAGACGAGATGCAGGAGAAAGATGATGATGATGATTTAAGATGTTTATACCAAAATCAGGCAGTGGGAACTATTAACTTTTTTGGCTCAAGTACCCATTTCTCTTACTTTTAAATCCAAGTACCCCCTATGTCCAATGACAGCATTTTACCCCTAATTCTGTGAAAAAAAAACAATTATAGAGCATAATGATGGGATCAATGAGTGATAACACACATTTTAAAGAATCTCATTTTGTAACTAAATGGAATGAAACTATTTAGTGCTTCCAGAATAGATTTATTTCTATAGTTTTTATCATTTCCTGTCAATTCCTCCTGATGTAGGACCAAGACTGACCTTTGAATTTTCAGCTCATGTTCTAATAAAGATAATTTCTTTAGTAATTGTGTGTTTTTGTGTCATTTTGTGTGTTTTTGGTGTCATTTAGTTTATTTAGTTGTTGTTTGTTTCATTAAATAGTTTATTATTCTCTTATTTTGTGTGATGTTGGTATTTAAATTATTCTCTCTCAGTGTGTGTGTATTTGGTGTCGTTTGGTTGTTTCTTATGTTGTTTTGAATGTTTCTCTGTTATTTTGATCAAAATTCTGTAAAAAAAAAAAAAAGCAACTATAAAGCATAATGATGAAATGAATGAGTGATAACACACATTTTAAAGAATCTCATTTTGTAAATAAGTGGAATAAATCAGTGTTTAGTGCCTCCTAAATAGATTTATTTCTATAGTTTTTTTTAAAATCATTTTTGGTCACATCCCTCCTGATGTGTGACCAAGACTGACCTTTGTACTTTCAGTTCATGTTCTAATGAAGATCATTTCTATCATTTCATGTGTTTTTGGTGTCATTTTGTTGTTTGGCTTTTCTTTTTTAAATTCAGTATATTTTTCTCTTATTTTGTGTGTTGTTGGTATTATTTTAATTATTCTCTCTCAGTGTGTGTATTTTTGGTGTCATGAGCTTGTTTCTTAGGTCGTTTTGTATGTTTCTCTTTTTTGTGTGTATTTTGTAGTGATCTTGTGTATTTTCTCTCATTTAGTGTGTCTTTGTTGTTTCCTGTGTTGCTGGTAATAGTATTTTTGTGTGTTTTTGCTGTCATTTTGTGTATTTTGTTGTTGTGTGTCTGTTCTTTTTTATTATTCAGTATATTTATCTCTTATTTTGTGTGTATTTGTTGTCATTTTGTGAGTTACTGGTAATATTAAGGATGATTAGCATTTTTTAACTAAAAATAAACATTATAAAATAACATATTTTCAAATCTTTCATTTGTTAATTTTCCACTTTCTCTCTCTCGAGTACCCCCGGTAGTGCCATTACGTACCCCGTGGTATACACGTACCCCATTTGAGAAACACTGGTCTAAACTGTTGATTCTTTTCTATTCATCCCGCACTTATCCAGCTCAGTGTTGAGGAAAATTGAGGTAAAACATAAGAGATTTTTTTTCTACAATCTTTAGAGATTTGGTAAACGTATAATCTTGATATATTTGTGGAATGTGTGAAACCCACAAACATTAAAAGCCACATGTCTACAAAAAAAACCATCTTTTAGCTTTACAAATCATCACCTAAGAGTTTTTTTCAGACTTCCTATTTTGAAAATGAACCACATTTTTAGTATTTTTGTCTTTGCCAATCGTGGCAAAAAGTAGCTCTTTGTTTCATATTATATTTTTCTCTTTAAGATTGTTTCGTGTGTTTCTTTTAGAACTGGCACTTTCAAGTTTTGCAAGTTTTTTCTTCTTATTAAGTATGTGAAAATAGTCGTGTCCTGGGACTTTAGTTAAATACAAAGAACATGTATCAGTTGTATTTTTTTCCTTCCTTTTCTTTGGTTGGCTGGTCATTGGGTCAGTGTATGTTTTAATCATTGGATCTTCCATTCAGAAAAGGATATTGAAAATGTTTATGTTCAAATTAAAAAAAATAAGATTGAATTTCAAGGAACTTTTCCCTATATTGGTTAGAAAGGGATAAATCAAACTTTTTTTTGTTTCTAAAAAGAAGAAAAACAGTATTATTAAGTGTGTAGGAGAGGCAAAGAATTCAGCACTGCAGTGTAACAGAAGTTCAACTTGATGAACATGGATCAGTACATTCTTTTCTTTTTTTTTTTTTTTTTTAAATAAAAGGGAAGTGGACCATGATTGCCGAAGAACCTTTTCCACCAACATTTTGTTATTATTTGTTTGTAGAGATTTCTACAGATGACAAGTCATGCCAAACATCACATGAGCGTATCGTTCTAGAGACATTTTAGCCTTGGAGAGGGAAACTGAGTATAAGTCATATTTTGGAACACTACACCTTCCTTATATGCACTCTTACTTGGAAAACGACAACTTCTGGTCACGCCATATGAAAAAACAAGCCTTTCCATTGTTTCTGCCTCCTAAAATTTCATTTATTTTATTGGAAAGAGAAAATAAAAACAACCAGTTTTTAAGCTTTTGTTTTCCCTTTTCAACAATGATTAATAAAAATCCCTTAAATTGAATCTTAAAAAGAAAATAACTACAAATCTTTTAGTGTATTATTATTATTTTCTGAAAGGAAAATCCAATGACCAAAACATACACTGACTGTGGTGCAATGCACTGGCTCTTTGTTTAACCGTGACAATTGCAAAACCACCCGTAGTGTTGTGGTTGCAGTGGTGAGATGCATAACCGGCGCGATGGATTCACGCAGACTTTGCTGTCCGCTATTAAATTGCTATTGACAAAGTAAGCACACTTAATGAGCCTTTAATGAACACTTAACCTGAGATAGAACAGAACAAAATGCTGAGCAGGATGATGTATAATTTGTTCAAGGGATGATCCACAGGGAGCTTATTTATACTCATCTACAAGGTCATATATTTTAAAATGATCTTAAAGCAACACTTAAAGAGGATTTTTCTTTAGAGTGGACACGAGCAGTTTGAACATACGTACAAGCTGTCATCTGGAGGGCTGTTGAAAAGTGAAACTTCTTGAACTATTGGCTCCCTGTAATGCACATGCCTCCTCTTATTTGCAGAGGGGACCTGACAACCCACTGTGGAACAATTTGATCCAGACAGCCAGCTGAGACATCTTCAGATGAGACAAGGAAAGGAAACTTGACTGCGGTGCTGCTGTTTTCCCTTCATAGCGCTCAGAGGATGCTGTGGTGGCTCAGAAACACACAGAGCTCCTAAGCCTACGTCTCTGGGTTTGAAATGGGAGGAAGCACCAGCTCAGGCCCCCAGAGGCAGGGCCCCACTTTGGATCTGTCTACAGTGGGATAGCAAGCAAAGGATGGGCCAAAAAAACATCAACCTTTGTACTGGTTCACTCAGAATGATAATGACACAGCTGGGAGGGAATCTACAAGTTTTAGACTACATGACTATTGGATTACCATACCAGTAGATAAAACTCAAAAACATTGGGAAAAAACTAAACAAAATAGAATATTTGCATTTCCTGAAGAAAATGCAAGTGACGATGAAGGTGCAGGCCCACGTCGCACTGCATTAGCTTAGCATTAACATTAGCATTAGCTAGTATTAACATTAGCATTATCTAGCATTAGTGTTAACTAGCATTAGCATTAGCTAGCATTCACATTAACTAGCATTAGCATTCATTGGCATTAGCTAGTATTTGCATTACCATTAGCCTAGTGTTAGCATTAGCCTAGCTATTTCATTAACCTAACATTTGCACTAACTAGCATTAGCTTTGCATTATCATTATCATAGCAATGGCATTAGCCTAGCATTAGCATTAATCTAGCATACAATTGACCTAGCATTAGCACTAACCTAGCAACAACATTTGCATAGCAATAGCATTAACCTAACATTAGCGCTAACCTAGCAGTAGCATTAATCTAGCATTAGCATTAGCCGAACAATGGCATCAACCTAGCATTAGCATTAACCTTGCATTTGCATTAACATAATAATTGTCAGTGCCCAATCCTTTCACTGAATGGATCTGTTTTCACTTATTTAAATGTGTACTATTAAAATATTTAACAAACGTCATATGGTCGGTTTACATATCACATCCCAGCAGCTCTGTCGTAAGGATTACGAGTAAAGGACGTCTACGTGCATGCGTTGAAAGGAGATGAAGGCAATCCGTGAATAAGAAAAAAAAATGTAATAACTCAAAAAGTTTAAAAGTTACAAATTATAAAAGTACAAGCAAACAACCTGGGAACTTTCTGAATTTTTTGATAGCTTATTTGTCAAAATCTGTCAAACGGCATAGGAGGCCCCCTGCATCCTCACTAAATACAACATAATACTGTACACAACTGCTACTGTTCGAGGACCAAATATATATGGCACTTTGCTAGCACAAAAAAATTATATTTAAAGCACATTTGGGTCACTACCAGTGTTTGGAATAACGGAGTTTAAAATTTTTTTCAATAACGGGGTAACCTAACTAAGTACTTTTTGCACCGTTAACGTTACTGAACATTAAATGCGGTGTTACATGTATTGATTGAATAAACTGTTATCCGAAAGCACCCTGGCTTCATACGCATCTGTAGTGAGGAGGTGGGTTAAAAACAAGATGAGTGATTATGATTGGCTAAGGCGTGTATCATTCGTTCATTCGTTTTTCATTATGTAACAAAAACATGAAAAACGAAAAAAAAAAACGCTCATTATTTAATATTTGTTTCCAAAACCAAAATTTAAAAAAACGGAAAACGCCTTGTTTTTCAAATTCAAGCTGTTTTGCTTCGGTACAGAAAACGAAAAACTGAAAACGATCACCTTTATTCATTTTCTTCATTGCCGATTGGCCAAAGTACGTGACCCGGAAGTGAAGCGTTACACATTCCGTGATATCTTTAGCTCTGCAACACTTAGGAGTCTCTAAATCCTCCAAAATCTCTGTGAGGAGGTTCTGTACCCAACACCAGCTAAAGCAAAAAGGACACGTTTCGGATGCACAGTTGGATGCAGTGATCTTGTCATGCCGAACTGCCGTTAGCATAGCCGTTAGCGTCAGATGAGAGTACAATTCCGGGAATGATACACAGGATTCACAACTACTACAGATTTGATGAAGCAGCAGAGATGGCGAGCGTGGAGCAGTCTGATGAAAAGTTGGCATTTTTGAGGTGGCGATACAAATACTACTAATTTTGGTCAAAGACAAGAACGTGCATGTGAAGTGTTCATTATATCAAGGAGCAAAGACTTTGTCGACATCCGTTGAAAGCAAATCGAAGTTGAGGATAAAGCTTGACCATGTATTATCTATTTCCATCCATCCATCCATTTTCAAACCTGCTTTGTCTTACTTCAGGGTCGCGGGGGTCTGCTGGCGACTATCTCCGGCTCACACTTGGCACTAGGTGGGGGTACACCCTGGAAAGGGTACCAGTTCATCTCAGAGCAACACACAGACACACAACCTGAACTCACACTCACATTCACTCCTACGAGCAATTTAGAAACTCCAATCAACCTAACAGTCATGTTTTTGGATTGTGGGAGGAAGCCAGAGTACCTGGAGGAAACTCTCACGTGAGGTGGACGTGCTGACCACTAAGCCACCGTGATCCCCTCTTATATATTTAAAAATTTATATAAAAACATAACAAAAGAGCACTCAGAGAGTGCAAACCTAAACCAAACGTCAAATGTCATCTTTACCAGACATTGGCAGTTATGTGGATCAGTGATCCTGATCGTGGTACCATGACCATTGTATGGGCACCTCCGTGTTTTTGAAAAATCACGATTAAATGTGCAATTCAGGTGAAATTCAAAACAAAATGAATAAAGATCAGCCAATTACAAACCAAAATATGATTTAAATTTTATCGTTTAAACGGATCCTCACAAACTATTTTTTCCAAAAATGTCATCTTAATCTGTCCATTACTTTTTGTTGTACTGTTCACGGACAGGAAAACGGAAAAACCAAACAAGCAGCGTTTTAAAATTAAATCTGGTTCTGTTTGTGTGATATTTGGATATTTACGGGGAACCTAGGACAAGAGCTTCATGTTTTCATCTCACCACACAGAACGGCCGACAGACGGATAATAAAAAATGATCTTGCATCATGTTTTTCCACCTCACACTGATGGTAAAGAGATGTAATTTGTGTCAATGACGTTTCGTTAAAGAGTTTTTGATGCTGTAAGTCTGAATCTGTGAATATCTGCCAACTTTACCGAACAGTGCTACGGTCCAAATAGTATCCAGATAAATTGGTGACTGGGCGGACTTTTGCTCCCGGACATGAAAAGAAGCAACGCATAAGTCACATTACTGGTGAATTGAAAAGTTATTAATACATAAATAAATCAAAACCAAAAAATGAATGTTATGTAAAACATGCACATATGTGGAAGCAGTAGGGACGTAAATCTACTGGTGCTTCTCGTTACTTGTGATCAACTTCCGGGTGTGTTGACGGCTGCTTTTAGCGGTATTCATAACGTGCAAAATAAACATTTTTACTGCCCTCAGAAAAGCTGTAAATTTTTTTTGCAAAAGTGTCAAGATCTATTGTTCCTCACACCAGCCTCACAGTGGATAGTCAGTCACCAGTTTATTTGAATACACCGCGAAACAAAACATAAACGTGAGCAGCTTTTTAAGAGCTCAAACATCCACAGAAATAATGAAAACATGAGCAGGACCAGAAAACTGCTGAAATAAATCCTAAACAGTCCTATTGTGTGAGGAGACCTGGTCCAGGACCTGGGAAACGAGGTGACTTCAGTTCTGGCTCTAATGTCCCCGTAAA
Organism: Gouania willdenowi; assembly: GCF_900634775.1. NCBI lineage: Eukaryota > Metazoa > Chordata > Actinopteri > Blenniiformes > Gobiesocidae > Gouania > Gouania willdenowi. Next base: position 15,619,834 of record NC_041046.1, on the reverse strand, counting down.
TATCACACAAACAGAACAAGTTAATAAAAATAAATAAATTAATTAAAACAAATTAAAAACAAAACTGAAAAACGCTGCTTATTTGGTTTTTCTGTATTTCTGTTTTGGTTTTAAATCAGAAGAAACCAAAATAACCACACTGTTCATTTGTTATTTTGATTTGGTTTTAAAACGGAATAATCAAAGAACAAAGAGTACATGGATTTAAAATGTTTTGTGGTGTAAATAATTCAAATAAAACAAAAAAAAAGGTCGAGCTGTGCTAAAATCCACCTGAAAACCTTCTTTTCGCTATGCTTTTAATTAATTGATTTAATTATTTATTTATGGTTTTTTTTTTATTCTATATTGTCTGGTAAAACATCCTGTTTCTGCTAACTGAGCTGCAATTAATAGTCAGTGGAGCAGTTACATAAGCAGCTACTACTTACTTAGTGATCAATAAGAGGCAGCCACTTCCAACCACGGGGCAGAGAAGATTTATGTCAGAGTCTGAGTACACAGCCCAAACATGACACTCCCTGTGTACTCCCCAAAGCAAGGGGCTACACTTCCTGTTCAGCAAGTTTGACACACTGGACATTTGACCTCTAAACCTTTGATTTCACCTGAGCTGCAGAGCCAACCCACTGCCTGTTCTCTGGTTCCTGCAGGGTCACTGGGGCCACAGTTGACACAGCAGTACTGTGTTAGGCTGAGCCACCAGAGCCTCGGCACATCAGCACCACGCCTTCACTCAGGAAACTCGTGTCAAACCCGACGCACTCTCCCTCTGTGTGAAGAAATATGTGTGTGCTGACGTTTGTGCTTCTGCTGTGTAAACAACATTAAGAACATGGTAATAATGCGTGTACAGTGGGAATGCACGGCTTTCAAGCTTTGACTTTTTTTTGTCAAACTGTATTTATTTTTCAGGCACTTTGATGGTTCTTCATTGGGGCCCTGGAATATTAATTGTCCATATGTACACAAATCTGAGTAATGTCATGAAATAGATGGACATACAAGACGGAGCACCTTGCAGACAGAATGCATCATGGAAGCACGTGTGTATGATGTGTAATGGATCAGAATGACAGAGTATGGTGTTATTGCAGTGGTCACAGGCCACGTCTGACAAACCACCAGACCTCCAGAGAACTACCTACACACTTTCTGAATAAACAACACAAAATGAGCGTGAGCAAAAAGCCAATGTATACACATGAAACAAAACTGCATCACGTCTGATGAGAGATATTCAACAACTACTAGACCGATGGGCAATTACCATGATTGGAGTGCCTTGCCTTGTGAGAGCCATTGAGGCTGAGATATGAAGATGGAGGTGATGGAGAATTAGAGCGTCCCCACCTTCTCCCTCCTCCATTGGCCGCAGAGGCCCAGTGCTCATTAGCATGCATGCTTTTACCGGCCTGGCCAAGCAGTCAATGCTCGCCACTTTATTTATTAGTAAATAGAGACAGATGGTGATGAGGAGGGGGTATTGACTACCCATAGCCTCTTAAACAGGAATCAATAGCCAGGGCGGAGCAGTGAGATGATGGGAATTAACTCTCTAATATGGCTTTCTGGAATAAGCCAGGGCTGGCTGCAGAGGCTAAAGGCTCTGCTTGTCCACGGAGCTCACGAAACAGTACAGTTAATGCAGTCGATTGCCCCGACTCTGCAGGAGAAAAATATGACTTTACTGGTGGCTTACAGGGCCTGACAGCTGTCAACATATTTATAAGTGGACGCAGCGGACCATTGATCCCATTGATTAGCTGAGCAGGCATGCTGCAGGTTTTATTCCACTGACAGAAAAGCATTAGAACGGAGCAGTGCTCAGCTGATTGGTAGCCTCAGACCGCGGATCAACACCGACACGTGTTGTCGTTCTGTGGGACAAGATGGGAGGGCCCTGCAGTCTTTGAAACGACAAATGTGTGTGTACGCACACACACGCAGAACACACGCATTTTGAAACAAATAGTGATGGTTACCCTTACTAGTACTGACACAATGACTTTCCTATAGTTTTTATTTCATTTTATTTATGTATTAAAGGCAATCGACACAACCCGTTAATATCGCCATTAAAAAAAAACACAGACTCTAGAAACGTCGATTTTGGCTTTCGTCTTACATTTATGGAATTGTGAAAAAAGGTGTTTGCTTTATCCAGACATATTTTATATTTCTGGTTATTTTATGAATGAAATGAATGCTTTACTAACAACAAATAAATCAGAGATGGTCTACCTAAATAGTTCCAGTGCAGTGAATATTTATTTAAGTTGAGTTAAATAGGGTTAGGGTTAGGGTTGAAAATGGAAAAAAGGGATATTTATTGGCAAAAGGTAGCTAAAGTCTGAAAAAAGTGTCAAAAGTTTTTGAAAAGGGGCAAAAATGGAACAAAACATTTTTGCCCCTTTTCACTATTGTTTGCCACATTTTTCCCATTACATATCACCTGGTTCCTCTTTATTTGTCCATTTTTTAGCCACTCTTGACTGCTTTTAGCCCATTTAGTCACTTTTCACTTTTTTCTTGTCACGTTTGGACCATTTTTGGCCACCTGTTACCATGTCCGCCTCCACTCTCTTTTCAAAAAAAAAAAAAACGTAGCGGACCGGACCTGCTCACTTTGGGTTGATGTCCCACCGGATGGTCAGTCCACACTTGCTTCTGTGCCATGAGCTACGGCGTTGATGTGACACAGAAGCTTTAACTATGGCAATGAAAAAAATGGAAGGAAAATCGTGCATTAAAGTTTGTCACAACACACGTGGGCGATAACGAGTTGATGGAGGTGCTTTAGGCTGACAGGATACTAAAGACAGACTGACAGACAGACAACAAGTGGACAACCCTTCCCAGTAACCCTGCAGCATTAATACACAGTGATGGGCTGAGCTGCAGTGAGCCAGAGCCTTCAACCACCCACTGCTGAGGCAATTAAGAGTTTAACCTGGATGCTGCCCAGGGAATCCTAAGAGACGCTAGTCAAATAGAGCACGGCTGCACCAGAAAGACGGGCAGAAAGCAGAGAGAGAGAGAGAGACGTGAGCAGAGGGATGTGCAGGGATAAGGAGAGAATGGGGAAGGAAGAGTGAGACGAGGAGAGAAAGCATGTCTGAGTACACAGCAGTGGCAGAGATGGAGAGAGTGAATTTCACAGTGTACACAGAGCTCTCCTCCATGAGAAGAAGGTCAGCGGCTCTCTCTGAGGACTCCCTTAAATAACGTCCCCTATCCTGCACTTTTCTGGGCAAACAACCTCCACCTGCTCTTTATTAACTAAATATGAGGGGACTTTGACCGGGGACAAAATTCAATATTTTCTCCCCACCAAATATTTAAAAACCAAGCAAATAAACAGACAAATAAATAGATCTCCCTGGGTGGGGGGGGGGGGGGGGGGGGGGGGGTAGCAGTCGCTCCCCTGGATGTAATTTGACGGCCCACTTACTTGGAGGGCCAGAGCCCAGTGCTACTCAGACACTCATTTGAAGAGCTGTCAATCAAAAGACAGCTCTGTTGATGATAACTGTGTGTGTGCGCGTGTGTGTGTGTGTGTGTGTGTGTGTGTGTGTGTGTGGTGTGTGTGTGTGTGTATGTGTGTGTGTGTGTGTGTGCCGCTAGCTGTTTGTTTGTGTGCCTAAAAAGGGCTGGCTACCACTTCATCCTGAAGGTTGGAGCAGATAAGGTGAGCAACTCTCCTGATGAATACATCACACCTTCCTACTCCTCTCCTCCATCCCCATCGTGCATCCTTAACCTCCCACATTCTGCCTCACACTCACCTGTAATGCTCAGTTCTGCTTTATTGGCCCCTGGGAAATGTTTAAACATGATGGTAGGGCCCACACACAATCACAAAGCTGATATATGACTGTTTATCAGCATTAGGATTGCATTTAACTGATTCATTTGCATGTTATAACTGTACGTGTTATAAATGATACCCTTGTTTTCTTCAAGCATGTTTTGAAAGATCAAAAATTAGCATTAGCATGTAGCATTTCTGACTCAGACATGTGACACTAGTGGTTGTTGTTAAACTTCACACAAGCCGCTAACTTTCTCTTATTTTTCTCCTCAGGAGATTCAGAAACGAAATGTGTTTAATAGCAAGTGAAACAGTTGTTTTCCTGCTGTTATGACAAATTTTAATGAAGATAATCAATAAATCTAAACTTTGAGGAATGTGACCGAAGAAAAGGAGTCGGAGGTGGAGTATTCAGCCACTGAACTCCAATCGTTATTTGGTCATTAGAACAGGCTCTTATTAACCTCTCTAACACACAGAAGAGACACGTGGTCGCACCAAAATACTTCCCCATGGAAACACCCTTCACAAACACATTAAGTTCCCCCCGCCACTCCTCATTCATTGGGTGAATTATGAACGTGAAGAATCAGTCACCACAACCCCAATATTTTTCTTTTATCCGATAGAAAATAGAATCATAGTGTATGTCTCATGTTTCAATGAATTGAATGTCATTCAAAAAGAAAGAAAAAAGTAAAAAATTGCAGATGATTTTAAAAGAAAATCTCTATCCCAAACACTTGTGCAAATTTTTGTGCATTGCATTGTGGGATGTGGAATCTGTAAGCAGATGCATAGTTTTGTTTCCCGGTATTTTCCATAAAATCAGAATGAAGTAAAAACCACATCTCCACATCCCACAATGCAATGCACAAAAAATTAATAGAGTTTAGTGTGTAGTGTGAAGATAAAAACAAACTTTCATGTGCCATTTTTTTTTCTTTTTTGGACTAAATCAATTTTTATTAAATGATCTATAAGGCATACACTATGATTTCATAATAATAATAATAATAATAATAAAGATCAGGGGATTCAGCTTTAAGTAATTCGCTTAGAAAGAAACTGGTCCAACACAACATTTAACACAAAAATGTGTGTGAAATGTAATTTAATCAAGACTTAGTCACGTCTCCCATTCCTACAGCACTGTTTATGTGTGTTAAAAAAAAGAAAAACTGAGTACTCTGTGTATTTGTTTAATAATTCTCATAAAAGCAAGAAAAGTATGAAAAACAATCCAGTAACAAGACAGTTTCTCATCTTTAAATCCATCAGATAAAGCTAAAAGCATAAAACTAAAACCATGTACTATTACTGTTTGTATGAATTACAATTTAGCTTTAAAGTTATGTGTATATTTTGAATTCTGTCCATTTCAAAATGTTTAATGTGTACTTGTATGCATGTGTATGTATACATCACACAGTATCATTTTCTCTGCTACTGTACCAAAATACCTCAATACCCACTGTTCTAAATAAAAGCACAAATAAAACAAAACATATGATTAAAAAAATGAGGTAAATTAAAAATTTTTTAAAAAAAAGTAGAAAAAAGCCCATCGGAAAATAGAGTCACTTTTATTTAATCACGTCAACATTTGATGATTTGTCCTTTTTCATCTCTGACAAGTCCTCATATCCGTCTCCAGTTGACTCGTGGTAGAGCAGCACCTGTGAGCTATTTACTGTCACACTGTTGTTTCTTTATTTTCACACTATCTTGTAAAACAAATCGCCTTCTTCAGAAAAAAACAACTCCACTCATTGTTTGTTCAGGCAGCTTCAATAAACCCGAGAAGAATTAGTGTCTTTTGGTTTGAACAAATCACACTAAAGTTGTGTACAGATGGTGTAAACACAAATCTAATCACATTTTTAACTAAATACTGTCAGCAAAATAAATGCTTTTGTCCAGGTTTTTAAGATCATTAGACGTGTTCAATGATAGGATGCTAGCTCCGATAAAGAGGTGATGCTAGCACACAGGTTTATCAGATTAGATGCAGATGACTCAATTATATTTGGCCTGCATCAAGACCATTTGGTGGAAATGTGATTCAATGCTGGAAAACCATTTATTTAATCCCACTGTGATGAATAGCATGGAGCTAGCAGGGTTTTCCAAGGTAAAGGGGAGAGACAGGTATCAAGTCATGATGCGATGATACTGGAGCAGTTTATGTAGGTGGGAGGGTGGGAGGGGTGTGGGGGATTAATGATACTATCTGCAAGCAAAGTTGATGTTAAAAATGATAAAAAACAGGATGCCAATCATCAGCTTGTGACACCCTTTGTTTCTGATTACCAGCAATGTGAACCAAAGTCAACTGAGTTGAGTCTGAATATAAGCCAAAGTAATATAGCGAAGCGTTGGCGGACAAGCACAAACTGGCGCTGTTTATTGCCCGGAAGACATTCAGGCGACGTTTCCTACCTGATCAAATAATGGGATTAAACAGTTGGGTCTTTAAATGCTTCCAAATCTCTCACCTTTCTATTTACTGTGTCAATCAATATCTAAACGGATGTAAAAAAAAAAAAAAAAAAGAAAATGTAACAAAGTCGAGGCTTGAACAGAGATCCTGGAGTTTGAAAGCAATCAGAATTAGGAAGTGGGTTTGAGAAGTGGGTCAGCCACATATCAGAGAGCAGAGGAATACAGGGATTAGGTCTCTGCCGGATGTGTGGTTTTGGGGAGCTGCTGGGTCACCAGCGCCAAGGCCACGATGACGACCCACAAACATGCTCCACATTTGATCAGTGGCTGTTTGATGTGCGAGCCCGTGCTCCACATGATGTCCTCTGCAGCTCTTCAATCTCACGAGGATAAATAGACACAGTCATCGTTCATCCTCCATGTTCATCAGAGCTCCTCAGCTGTCAGACGACTGACAGCATCAACACCAGCATCAAGACCCGCCCATCACACCACTCGCATTGTAATAGTAAGTGAACGAAGGGGCCGCGGAAAACGTCATTGGTGATCAGGACGCTTAAAGAAAGCACAGCAGCGTTGTAAGATGCAATGCTTCAAATTATAGAAACTGAAATTATAGTCAGATTTGGTTCAAAGCTGAGAGAGAATGAGTAGATTTTATTCAGTTGAAAATTGAGGAAAATACAGTAGATGCAACAAAAGCACTCAGAGAATGCAAACCTCCATCAAGAGACAAGTATCCTCTTTGCCATATTGTCAGTTATCAGTGATCCTGATCATGGTACCATGATCATTCACACTTCAAAGGCTTGTATAAAATGTCAAATCCCCTTTAATAACCATACAGTAGGTCAAATGTATGAAAACCCCTTTTTTTTCCTGAAAAAATTGCCATGAAATGCACAATTCGGATGAAATTCGTTGGGGTAATCGAGTTATCAACCAAATGACTAACATTTCATTAAAATCTGTACATTATGAACCGAGATATAAATTATTGAAATTTCACCAGTAAAGAGAGGTAGGGGATTTTTTCTTGTGAAACTGCTCCAGAATCAGTATATTGATCTGGATCTACTCCAACATTTCATTGATTATTCCATAGCATAAGGTCTTTGGCGGAGGTAATAAAGTAACAATTGGTTACTCAACAATTTGGTCCGAGTATTAACGACATAACTTTCCCCCATATGTCAACACTCCTCCAGAATATCACTGTCATCAAATTCAATATGAATAAAGTTTTAGTTACAAAGTACAAAAGCCAATTATGTTTTATTAGAAGTTGTATTTATAAATGTTTATACTTAAATTTTGACATAGTTCAAAACAAAAAGTTAGTTGAAGCTGACAAAGAGTAGCTACACCAGGTTTTTTGTTAGCTTGCTAATGCTAGCAGTCGCTAACGTTTCAAATTAACGGCAAAAATAGAAACCTAGAAATGCATGGAAATTGCAGGCATTGCTATTGGATTTTTTAGAACAGAAAGGTGTTTATAACACCTACCGTATATATGTTGATAGCACCTACAGCAGTGACGTGCAGTCAGGGTAGGCAAGGTAGGCAGTGCCTACCCAAGGGTGAATGATTATTTGTTTTAATTATAATATAATTATAAATTATTTATTTTTCCATTTCCGATGGCATTTTGTGCGTTTCATAGCCCAAATTACTAAACAGAGCTATTTCCTGGAACAGCTGCACAGTCTCACTCCGCTGTAAGGCAGGAAGGAGGCCACGCCCCCTCCAAAGGCACGTGCTCCTCTGCCACTGTTCCCATGGAGTGTTTTTACGTGTTTGCGCATGTGCAGTCAGGTCCCCCAATATGACAAACCATTTACGTCCAAAGGCAGCTTTGGACGTAAACCGCGCTATGCTAAATGCTATACGTAGTTCACAGTGCATTAGTGAATTGATGCCATGTGACCGCTGCTGCTACGTTCTCTAGCTAGTGGGCGGGGAAAACACTACAGTCAGGATGACCAGCGCTAGAGATGATAGAGAAACTTTTTTTTGAGGAAAAAACGACAGCTTTTAAAAGATTGGGAGACCAACACCTAGTTACCAGAGCTTCAGCAAAGGTAAGGTCAGAAAATTTTTCATACTTTCCACAGTGAATGGTACAAAAGGAAGGATTGGCTTTGTGGATTGAGCCTCACTGAGGCTGTTCTAAGTTGTTTTTTGTCATTTTCTCCATATTTCTGTGTTTCCAACACAAACAACAGATGCGCTGCCGTGTCATGAGATATATCTTGTTGGGAGAGTATGGAGGTTATATTAAATAATGTTTATGTTCTTTAATGGTGTTTATGATGTTGATTTTGTTAGATGGCTAAACACTTGTTCATGTGGATCTTGTTGGGTTTTTCTTTCTTATTATGAATTTTATATTTTGATAAGCGCATTGAGATGACTTTGTTGGAAATTGCTTTATACAAATAGAGTTGATTTGAATTGAATTAACACTTGACCGCAGAAACATATGAAATTGTCATTGGCGGTCTCGATTTGCATCGTGCCTACCAACCCTGGTGGTCACGGCACGTCACTGACCTACAGTATATATGTTGTGGTGTACACAACATGTTCGCATATCCACAAGAGTTGAAAATATTGAACTCCTGCCTGCGACTGTTTTGCATGACGAAAGCCAATCAGAGTCTTTGATAACAATGACGTCAGGCTGTCAACACGGACCACTGGTCTGTTCACCCATTCAACCATGGAGTAGAGCTGTGTGACCACCTGGAGCTGTATGACACGCCTTTATAACCGTGACCAGACTAGAAAGGATTTGGTGTGGAGGAGAATCAGCGAGGAGGTGGTAGTAGCTGTTAAAGTTCTCTCTGTAGCGCTGAGCTAGGTTAGCATTAGCCATTAATCACACCGGCTTTTTTCACTGGTGGTTTATGTTTATGAGAGGAGAAAAGGGAGCACAGCTCCTCGCTTCAGCAGGCAGTGAAACTCACCAAGTTGGATGTGTCGCTGGTGGGCGGTGCTTCGCTTCAGACACACACACACACATATGAAGCGAATGGGGACATTTTTTGATCCTGCAACACATGCGGAATGTTTCGTGTGGCAGATTAATTCGGTGTTGCAGAAGACGCATTCGGTGTGAACGCAGCATAATAGTTCCAGCAAGACTTTTCTTGTCTTCTTTTTTAACAATGTGTTAAGTTGAGGATTTGTTTATTGAGACAAGGTTTTTCAGGAAATTTGTATCATAAAAAATTAACAAACGAGATATATTTATTTGAGAAAGAAGAGTCCATGCATACGCACACATTTATATAGCTGTGTGTGCTCTCCTTTAGACCTAGGGGGAACTAACAATGAAGAAGCAGTTTTTGTATGTTTGCTGATGTGTAACTTCTTCCCTCTGTCTCTTTTATGACCTTTAGTGCAATTAACAGTTGCAAAACATTAGGGCTTGTGTTGCTTCACATGTAGTCAATCAAGCTGCTGTTTTGTCAGTGCTGAGTGCCGTTTGTCTGCGTTGGTGACAAATGAGCACAGGCCGTCCCTCTGCTGACAGCGCGGCCCAAAGCGCTGATGCTATCTGCAGCTCTCCTCCCTGCTTCTACAATTACTACTGCCTCTGTGGCCTCAGGGTTCTCAACACCAAACCTGCATTCCAGCAGCATTGGAAGTGATATTCTCTACATACCTTTTCCAAGTGTACAGGCTCCAGCCCACATGCTTGTACAAGTGTATTCATTAGTAAAAACAGAAATGTTTTAAAGTGTACAGATGTTTCACCACTTGACTCTGCTGGAGGTGGGGGTCAGGTTCTCACCCATCCTTCACATGTATTAATATATTCCATATTCAACACAATACTTCAGTGAATCCTGAGAAAAGCTACACAACTTTAATTTCAAATCCATTTCCAGATGTCATTTACCTTCACAGCAATCAAGCCTGGGGCTTAAAGCGCGGCACTGAAACCATTTGACTGGAGCATGACCCCTAATGCTGATACCTTTCCCCACCACACACCTGGTTATTTTATCTCCTTGTGCTGATTGTTGGCCTAATTTGAGGCTGGCTTGGCTGCTTGGCTGGCGGCTGACCCCGGTCAGAACAATGCATACCTGTAGCTCTCAACAGTGCTGTGTAATTGTCTCTTCAAGTGGGGACCTCTTTTTCAGACCCCCCCCCCCCAACAATCCCTCGAGGGAAGAGCGTTCTGTGCTCATCCATCACTCAGTCACCCAACCACTACAGGAAGTAGTTAACATTAGCAACCTCTGGGATGGCAGTTAGTAAAGGGTGTGGAGCCAAAGGTTTTTTTGGAGAATATAAGCCGTCATTTCATTTCATTTCAGGGTGTGACATCACTCATTCAATCAAACCATCAATCACTGTCTCACAGAAGATGTTTGCTCAGCTAAAAATCCAGCCAGTTCCTTTGATGTGAAGAGCAAACGGGATGTGAGAGGCATGTGGCACAAAGGCTTGTTTTGTTGAGAAGAGAGCAGTTGTACATGTGTATTACACAAAGACTTTTTTTTTTTTTACCTTTACATTTGTTTTTGTTCTGAATGCTGTCACATGATGGACAGGTCCTCAGGGAACTCATCAGACTCAATCTATCAATGTTTTTACATTGAGTCTAACAAACATTGTTTCTGCAGTTATTAGGGACCAGGAAGCATAAGCTGCTGGGAACTTATGGTTATCCTGCATGTTTCTTCGTCTTCTTCCAAGGAACTCTACTTCCCACCGGCAGAAAGAAGGCCTCAAAATGCATGATTTCACTGTTTAAAATTGTGTCTCGAACCATTTATTCATTAATCTTCTGTACATCTTTTGATCAGGATGTTTATCCCGGCTCACATCAGGCACAAGGTGTGGCACATCATCAGCATACTTACAATCAATCATGAGTCTAGGCTTTAGTGTTTCTGTTTATTGCAACGTGTGTCTGCTATCCACCATCCTGGACTGGAAAGAAAGAAAGCAGGTCATAGAATAAATCAGTTTTTGTTTTTTTTATTTACTGCCATTCCTATTGCTTCAGACGGACAAGCTGTGGCGCAGGGAGCACGATGTGATTCAAAAAGTCAATGCTACTGTCCGATCTAACAAACAAATCTGACAACAACAAACAACAAAGTCGCAGCGAAAAGAACAAGCAAGAAGAACAGCGTTTGGCAACCATTAACATCTTGGAAAAACTTCAGAAGTAAAAGAATGGAGAGCATTCTGCATTTTTAATAGTAAACAGCATGTCTATTTCATCATGAACTAACAAACGAGGAAGGCTGCTACACCGCTTTGACGTTGATCACCTTTTTTCCCCCCCACTCATTTCCATTTTCTTCTTCTTTTTTTTTGAGTGCTGATTCTTCGTCAGAAGTGCCAGATCCGTCTCTCACTGGCTGGTATGGCCTGCAGCATCGGAGGGGAATGTGGCGCTCTACACACTTTAAGAGTAATTAAAAGCAATTGAACAGCTGTAATTATGAGAAACGGCGGTTGTTTCAGGTCGTTCTATCAGTTCTGCCTTTCATCAGAGCAAGAGGCAGACAGGCCCCGCTGCCATGTGCACATCTTCAAAAACAAACAACTGGCAGGCTGCCTACAGGCTGCCATCCTAACACACGCACACACACACACATTTGAAAGTGCCCATGCACAAACAGACCAACAAAAAAAAGAAAATTAAAATATCCAATAATTTACAAGACAAAAAAAACAAAAAAAAAACCCACTTCTGCACACAATGCACATACACATGCACAGATGCGCACGGACATTAACATTCTTCATATTCTTTGTTTGTTGACATTCAAACATTCTGTTCCTCTGCTCTCTTTGGTCTTGTTCCACCTCTGAACACAAGCTACAATACGATGGGGTTGGGTTCCACAAATCACTAGTGAACACCATGTTGAGCAAAGTTGAATATTCTTACACTTCTATACTGTTAATATAACACTGTGTGACAAGTAGAAAGCATATATGTATGTATTGTATGGTGATTATTCAGAATAAGTCAGAACTGGGTTATATGAGATTATGTGAAAGAATACATTGAAATAATAAATAGTAATGCAGAGTATGCTAACACACTGAAATGCAGCTTCCAGGTAGGGGTTGGTAGAGTTGGGATGCTAGTAGCTGTGGTGCGGAGCGTGACGTTACTGAAGCGCTATTCCTGTCTACAATGGTTGCTTTTCCAGCCATGGCTGGGACGCCGGGATTGGCTGGTAGCGGTGGGCTTGGGGGTTGTGGGAGGGAGGGTGAGGAGGGAGGGGAAGGGGGGGAGTAGGGTGGGGGGACACTCGAATTAGAAAGAGATCAGTCTTGATGGGATCACAACAGAAGGTGTTTCCACAGGAGTGTCCCCTCAGTTCACGTTGCGGGGCGTTCAGAAACCATGTCAGGTGTTTTCATCCTTTTTGTGTCTTCATCACATCCTGCCAGAGGAAAAACAGTCAGTGGGTTTTCATGAATCCAATGAATGACCAGGACACTCTTTGATATTATATTCGCTCTTTATATACACCTCACACCTTGGATAACTGCCGCTTCTGGCAGATGCCAGTGTTCATTTTTATGGCAGATTTTGATTTAATTTTAGTCATAGTCTTTTGACTAAAATGCAACTTATAGTCTAGTTTCGGTCAGTTAAATGACATTAAGATTAATATACAATAATAATAATGCATTGGAAGTTATATTGTGCTTTATCATAGACACTCAAAGCGCTTTACATTTATGTGCATTATTCTTTCACTCCACACACAGTGGTGGTAAGCTACTATTGTAGCCACAGCTGGCCTGGGGCAGACTGACAGAAGTGAGGCTGCCATAGTGAACCATCGGACCCTCCATCCACCACCAACACTCACTCACACACCACATACATACTAGGCAATGTGGATGAAGGACACTGACAATGACTTGGAGAGAGTGGGATTTGAACGCTCAACCCTCCAGTTATTGGGTGACCCACTCTACCACTGAGTCACGGTCGCCCATTACAATTTATTAACCTGATATGGAATAGTATTAATGTTTGTAAATACACACATATATTTGATGTGATCAATTCATGGGATCACATGAGTTCTGATTAGATTTTGTCCCATGTAATAAAATTATAGTTAAGTTTATGCAGGGTTCCTACAGCTTTAGTCAAACTAAATTAATGACTTTTTAATGTTATTTGAAATTAAATTTAAGACCAACTTCACAGTAAACACAACTGGGGGGAAAAAAAAAAACACCACATCAATTGCATAGAGTTAGGGTACATTTTTTTAGTGTCCATACGTAAAACTGGCGTTAGTAAACACACAAAAATACACAAAATGATGATAAAATACACAAAAAAACTGACTAAAAAACAAAGAATACAAACAAAATACAAAAAAATAAAAACTATTAGGATAAATCTTTGTTGGATAGGCAATTTTTGTTAAGTTTACATTTTCCCATGTTGTTTATACAAAAAAAAAAACAAACAACAACAACAATTATTTCCATTTATTTTGAAATGTGAGACTAATTACAATAATTTAATCATACTTATGTGTTAAAATGTAAGACTTTTGAAACATTGATTAAAGACATTTTAATGACAATTAAGGCCTTATTTTTAGAATCATGAATTGAATGCCTTTTAAGACAATTTAAGGATCCGCGGGAACCCTGTTATGTCAGTTGACAAAAATATTAATATATTTTGATATAGTTTTTGTATTTTCTTTAAACATTTGTCATAGTTTTTATGAACACAGGTAGATGCTAAGGGTCAAAAGTCATTGATTACACCACTTGTAATTTAACAATTCCGCCCTTCTTCAAATGGAGCCGGCACTCTTTCATGAAAACCATTTGTTTGGAACATTGACACTGTTCCTCGTGTACAACAACTGGTATGTAAATACCAGTCTTACCAGTCTGTGAACAAAAAGACACAAACAACTATGTACACTGTTGTTCCACCTGCAGGCAGTTTAGAGTTTCTCTTTGTGTGCACAGTAGTTAAAGAACTTGTTGTGCATTTCCGTGCCTATAATTAAGATTGTAAAAATTACATTAAAGAATAGCTTAGAGAACAATGGGTGTGTGTGTGTGTGTGTGTGTGTGTGTGTGTGTGTGTGTGTGTGTGTGTGTGGTGAATGACTGCACATTACACAATAGTGTACTTTTTCTCACAGATACACGTGCATCCATGATGGACGTACACAGTGGCACATTTCAGCACTTCCTACATATTGGGCCCACCTCCAGATCAGTGACTCCACTCTGTTGATGATGTCTGCCAGATCAAAGGGCAAAGGCATGCTGGGGTCATCCACACCCCAGAAAGGCCGGTCCACCGGGGCCTCCTCAGGGGGCAGCGTCTGGGCCAGACTGGAGTGGCACCTGAGGTGACACAAACACAGGAAACAAACAGACCCATTAACCACGCCTACTCCCTCCCATCAAAACCAACTGGTGAAGACGCATCACGATGGGACAAACGTCAACACTGAGTCGTAAAACTTCTACGGGGATTTTTGACTTTTTTCAGGCACTGGTAAAACTATATTTAGGACATTTTAAACAAACATGCTTTCTCATCCAATCAAAACAGCAGCTGTGCTGGGAAGTGATGACACACACACACACACGCAAGTTAAGGTTGACATCGTTACATATTTTAAATGTGTTCTCTTAAAGAATGTGTTTAGTGTGAGGGACAAAGCAATCATTTACTGAGAGAACACGGAGAGCACAAACCTCCGCCATGTGCCAAATATCCTCTTTGCCAAGTATTCAGTGATCCTCATTATTCACACTTTGAAGTTATTTTTTAATCCCAATTATAAAGATACAGTAGGTCCAAATGTAAATGAGTAATACGAATCCTATCTAAATATTAGCGATTAAACACTGAATCGGGATCTGATCCAGATTAAATATGGGATTATAATTCACAAAACAACCTGACATAACTTGGTCAAATGTTATAAAGATTGGTCAATTACAAGCTGAGATATTGATTTTTGAAATTTGGCAAATGGTGAGAGTTGTAATTTTTTATTTTTATTTATTTAAACTGATCCAGAATGAGTATTTAGATCCAGATCTCCTACAAAATGTAATAAAATCGTCCGTCTTTGGTTAAAATCTACTTTTGATTTAACCATGCCAACAGACATGGAAAATATCACCTCCTTAGCGTAAGTTGATCAAACGTTGCCATGTAATCAAACTAGCGTTACAGGTGCCAAAATAAATGAAGACACAATTATTGTGATGTGTTTGACAAAGAAGGTGATCATCCGACACAACCTTGGGTAAACATTCTTTTTTTTGTGTGTTGCAGGTTTCTACACAATAAAGCAGTTTTCATTTCATTTCATTCTAATCAGATTTTAATGAAATCATTATCACGTTGAATACAAAAAATAATCCTAATTAGACTTGCTGAAGCTTCCAAGCACTTAGAGTCAAACTGTTCCAGGAAAAAAAAGGTGGAGAGTGATGTGTCAGCGAGGCAACAAAGGGCTCCAACATCTCTGACATGATTGGAAATCATGATACCATGTATCATGATTAATGCCCTATTCATCAGGCACACGCAGCAGGCTGCTTTCACAGGAGCATCACTCTTTATTGTTGCCACTATGACAGAGTGAGGAGAAATCCAGCCTCCATATGTCAGCGCATGGTTTTGGTATGATTAATAATATAAAGGTGGTGGTAATTTCCTCAGTCTTCTCAGCCCCTGCAGACCTTGTCAGAGCTGTGTAAATATTTACTGCAGTGACTCTGTGTTGCTCTCTGCTGTCGTTGTAAATCTGCCCTCCCTCTGACTCTTGACAGATGGGAGTGACCTTTGACCTGGAGGTGCATGAGGGAGAGGCAAAGGATGGCATTTTGGATGTTGTGTGTGTCAACATATTTCCACGCCGAGCGATAGTTGCTTATATTCTCAACTGATTCATTATAAAAAGGGCCTATGCTGTCATTTCACTTTACCACCAAACAAACACGGACACACACTATTCGGTATTCTTTTGTATCTCACGCTGACCTTTATTTTCAGCACTGAGTGTCGATGCCTCGCAGCCTTAGATCTAACCTTTGAACCAATATCAGAACCTTGAAAGTGATCGCAGGACAGGGGGAATTTATAGTGACTCTAAGATGACTTAACCCTGTGCTCTTCACACACACACATGTCCCATCACACAACCATCACCACCTTGTGGCCAGTGACTAAAGGAGAGGAGGAGAGGGCACAGCAAGCTAAAACAGGGGGGGAGGGGGGGTGGGGTGTGTGTGTTATGGATGAGATAAGGGCGTGTTAAAGTTGTCGGGGGGACAGCCACAATTTGTGGCAATATATTTTCAGTGAAGCCACTTAATGTTTGACTGGCTCTCGTCCTAAGTGCTGCATTTTGGTGTGGTTGGCCCTTTAAAGAGCTGCTACATTATGATGGTGAGGAGCAGCATTAACATCCACTGTCCAATATATCTTCTGCGCTCTGGATCAGGGCCTGATAATAGCATCTGTTAACATGCACTAAGTACCATTATGTAGCACATCACTTCATAAATAATACGATTAGGCGACCTTGGGGCTTTGCGACGAGCCGTGTGTTTAAATGTTCTCATCATTTATTTAGGGTGCGAATTAAAGGAAGCACCACTTCAGAGGAGGCGGAGGAGGACATGGCAGGCATATAGATCTACAGGGTGTGTGAGTGTGACCTGACCCAGACAGCACACACACACACACACCCACACATGATGCAGTTCTGCTGACATCAGCTTGCGGACACTGTAGTCCAAGAAAGCCATGGCTTTTGATTTGATCTAGTCAAGTATTCATGTAGCAGAGCTATGAGAGAAAACATTTGTCTCTCATCTACTGTACTGACTTGTAGTCAACGGCAACGTACTTTAAGAAACCCCATCAGTCGCACTCAACAAAGGAGCTCCAGACCCTTGACTTTGCAACATTAGTTTGCAAACAAGAAGCTCCTGGTTTTCGACAGATAAAAGATATCAAGACTGGAAGCTATCAAAGGTAATATAGAGTACGTAATTCTGCACACCCTTACACAACCTACCACTGTTCACAGAGTATCGTCCCCTGACTGCTAAAATGAAACCAAACAAAAAGTCAATATGAAGCGAGGCGCCTTAAGCTCTTCAGGGCTCTTGCAAGGAATTCAGTGTAAGCTGCAGTGGCGTACAAACAAGGTTTAGCAAAGGACTTTCCCATAGCAAAATAGTCCACCTTCTGGTTAAGGTCAAAGAAAAGGAGTTACTTGCATGTGTGTGTGTGTGTGTGGAGAGGGTGTTAGTGAAGTGAATGTGTTTGTGAGTCCAATGTTTCAATGGATTAACCTCAGACAGATATGGGCCTAACTATCCCATCTGGCGCTCGGTCAAGAGAGATTGGCAATACAGTCATTTCAATTTGCCCTGAAACCTTATAGCCTGGCAGACCCCAGCTCAAATGGTATGCTAATGTGAAAGGTATCTTGGATTCTATCGCCTCAATTCCACAGAGGCCTTTCCCACTATGCAGCACCATGCACTTGAACCACGGCCGGGGCGGAAGGTTTCAACGACCCCACATAGCAATAGGGGCCGGAGCCCCCTTTGCGCTCAAACTAACCACTTTAGCTAAAGTGAGTGTTAATTATGGACAGCAAAGCAGTCAATAAAAGGTTAATGTAAAAGTCAAAGGATAAATTCCTTTAAGCATTGCATCATTCCACCATCTCTGCGACCAACACACTGCTCACAGGTCTCCTAATCAATACGTTTTACTGTAATGCGCTCCTCATCGATTTCCTCCCCTTGGTCCATGGTCTGAGCTCCATCACTTGGTTTAAAAAAGAAAATGAGGAGAGGGAGAGGTTAAAAACGAGGGAGAAAACGAGTAAATACAATGATTAACCTGGGTCTCTCACTTTGTTGTTGCGACTCACTCTGAAAGGCTTGTTAGAAGAGTGCAGGATGGTCCAATATCATCAGTGCCATCACCAGCGTCCAAAACCATCCCAATCATCAGCATCATCAGGCCACTCAATCTCTGGCTGGTGTGTAATTGTGTAGCAATACACTCAAGCAGGGCCATACATTAAAAGGTCCTCTGCTCTTAACAGGATGAAAATACCCTAATAGACAACATCAGTGCTTCCGACTCATGCAATTACACTGATAAATGCACAATTGTGTCAGGCCCAGTGAAAAACAACCCAGAGGATGTAGATAGAAGACAACACTTATTGCATTATTTCAACAGCAGGTCATTTGTAACCATGTGGGTGTGGAGTGCTCGAGCAGGTTCAGAATAAAATGTGCCAGAAATCTAAGTTTGGAAACACAAGACACATCAAACATACTTACACAGTGCACCTGATGGCCTGAAGCCCATACAAATAGTGTATATTTTCATTCAAAGATATTATAACCTAAAGAACAGATATCAAACACCATCCATCTATTTTCTATACCACTCAAAGTAGCAGAGCACAGAAGCCCATTTCAGCTTATTTAGAGCACAACACAATGTACCAATTATGATAAACCATTATAATTAGTGCTTTTTTTTTTTTTTTTTTTTTAAGAAATATTTCATTAAAAAAAAAAACTTTAGCGCAAACCTCCATCAAGCACCAAATCTCCTCTTTGCCAGATATTGTCAGTTATCTGGATCACTGATCCTGGTACCCTAACCCTAACCCTAACCCTATTCACACTATAAAGGATTGGAAGAACGTTTATCCCCATTAATAATGATACAGTAGGTCCAAATAATGGGCACCTCCATTTTCCCAACAATATTAGTAATTAAATGCACAATCCGGATCTGATCCAAATGAAACTTGGTGGAATAATTGAGGAAACTACCCAACATAATTTAGTAAAATTTCAAATTTTTGAAATTTTGCCAATGATGGAGGGGATTTTTGATTTTGAATCAGTATACTGTCTTTTACCTCTATCAATCCATCTACACGTGCCTTACCATTTTAGTCCATCAGAATATCAGAGCACAGCCGCCTATTCCATTCCTATTTATATATATCTCTCTAATCTATGAATCTACCACATTAGACACGAAACAACCTCCCAGTCCCCGTGGGTGCTGCAGTGCCCATTTACCTGACTGCCCCATACTCTTGCAATACTCGACTAGAGTTTTTTCCCATACATGGCTGGACTTGTCACAAAATAAATTAGTGCTAGCGCAAAACAGCGAGAGCATGCAACCACCTAGAGACGGTTGATAACTGTTAGTGTTTATATGATCGTTGCAGATGGATTTGCAGTGAGGTAAGAACGCACGATAGTTAAAAAAAAACGATGTTATGTCTAAAGTCGCACTAATCACCATCTAAAACGTGTTTGAGCACTGGCGTGTTTAGGCTTCAAGCAGTTGTTGGGTGTATTTCCTCAGCGTTTTCTAAACAGCGGGATTACTGCACTTTAGCAGAATCTCTGTTTTCAATATCAAGTCATGACAGTTCATAGGTAATAACAAAGCAGTTATTAACAGACTAACAGAGGACAATGTCAAAATCAACTCTTAACAATAGATAAGAAAGCTGTCATACTGTAGATTTAGTATGTTCTAAATCGTGACCTTAAGCACAGGTGACACCCAGAACAGGTGTAGATCTGTGCTCTAAAAGCTACAACTGATGACTACCTGACAAATCTAATTATAACCACAGTGTGCCAAGTTTTACTTGCACCTGGTGTTTAAAGATAATAAGGGATGACATTCTCATTTGTTTAGTTGATGTTACACCCAAACACATGCCTATGATTAATTTGGAAATTAGGTAACACCCTTTTTATAATGCATAGGGCTTTGCAGAGAGATTATTTACATTTAATACAATGAATGTCGGCTCGTGCAAATCTAAGAAAATGGGTGCTTGTTTCTTCACAATTTGCTCCAGAGTGTTAAGACTAAGACTTTTCGTATAGGTTAATTGAACTACCAAAGGGATAAACAATGATGTCATGAGGTAGGATAATACATAAATAGGCAGTACAGTGATAATTATAGTGTCTCACACACACTTCCATTGAAAAAAATGAAACTTGATTAAAGGTGCAATAAGTACAAATGAATCATTCATGTCAATTTTGATCTACATGATCTTTCTCCTGATCAAAGGATATGAAATACTGAAGAGCATCTGCTTCCTCGTTTCCTAGCGTGGCCTTTTTTCTGTACTCTATCTGACCCGAGCACTTCTGTGCAGGTGTGAGTTTTTATGGCTTTGGCAGCTTGGACCTGATAACTTAGAATGCAATCAAACTTGTCATGAAGAGACAGGCACGTCTCTCATAAATCACGTTTCCCCTAAAGGTATGACATGCTATCATGTCATCAGAAGTGAAGTAAAAGGTAAAAACATCCATTCTCTATCTAACCATGATCCTAAATGGTGCCACATTCAACATGTACTGGTAATGTTTGTGCAGAGTGTGAGCCACAGAGAACACAAGCACTGGCCAGTATGTGTCCTAAGCATTTCTTCAGGTTAAATCAAATACTCTTGTGTCTTTAGACAGCTGCTGACTGCACACTTAGAGAGTATGAGGTGGCCAATTGTGTTGAGCGAGATGGAGAGGGAGGGGGGCATCATCAAATGCATGACATATGTTCCTTTCATTTTGATTCCCTCTAAGGAGCCTGGTCTAATAAAACTAACATCTGATGCACTTTTCCCTTTAATTAATGGTTAGTGGAAACCGCACAAAAATGCATTAGTAGAGGATGAGGGGGTGAGGGGGTGTCACAAGGAGCTTTCAAAACATACATCCACCCACCCACGTGCCACCACAACGCCTTGCTGGGAACAATGATTCTGCCATGGAGCACGAGTACCCTTGGGTGGGGGCAGTAGACCTTGTGAGGTCTCCTTCTTGCCAGCTGTAGTCTGGCCTGTTCATTAAACCACATGAAACAAATAGGGCTCATTATTGGCATCTTTAACCACTTGAATAACAAAGAACTCTAACACAGAACCGTGGCTTTCCTTGGGGCCTTTGTGCAGTCACTAGACTTATCACAGTACCAGAGGGGATTCATTTTACCTGTGCGGGGTCTGTCTGCTTCACACCCTAAAGTCTTTGATGTGGCCTGGCCGCCTGCCCCAGTCTAGTGTGTGCTGATCCAGATGTAACAGAAAAACACACACACGCACAAAATGAGGTAGCCACTAAACAGCCCTCATAATTGGAAGCAATAAAACAGGACTGCAGTCTGGAAGTGCAAAAGAAGATGAGCTGTAGAACGACAGCTACTGGTTTTAAACAAAAAACCAGGTGGACGTCCATTAGGTGCTTAACAAGTGTAACAAATTACCAAACATCCCAGCACTCTCCTTCTGCTCCTCGGGCTAGGCCATGGAATTTGCTGTACTGTCAACACAGGAGCAAAATTCTTTTTGTTTTTTTAAACATGATTGTTATTTTGAATAATAATTTTTTAGAGATCAGTTCCTTGGGCTCTTGGTAAACGTGTATTTGTGTTGAAATAGCAAAGACAGTGTGTAGATGTAGGATACAGACTGCAATGATTTAGACCAGTGGTTCTCAAACTTTTTTAGCTCAATTACCCATTTCTCTTATTTCTGAATGCAAGTAGCCCCTTTGTCCGACTACCGCATTTTACTCATAATTCTGTGAAAAAACAATTATAAAGCATAATGATGGAATGAATGAGTGATAACACACATTTTAAAGAATCTCATTTTGTAAATGAGTGGAATGAAACTATTTAGTGCCTCTAGAATAGATGTATTTCTATAGTTCTTATCATTTCCTGTCAATTCCTCCTGATGTAGGACCGAGACTGACCTTTACATTTTTAGTTCATATTCTAATTAAGATCCTTTCTATAATAAGTGTGTTTTTTTTGTGTCATTTAGTGTGTTTTTGGTGTCATTTAGTTTATTTTGTTGTTGTTTGTTTAATTATATAGTATATTATTGTCTTATTTTGTGTGTTGTTGGTATTTAAATTATTCTCTCTCAGTGTGTGTATTTGGTGTCGTTTGGTTGTTTCTTATGTCGTTTTGTATGTTTCTCTGTTATTTTTGTGTATTTTTCCCTCATTTATTGTGTCATTGTTGTCGTTTTTTCGTGTTGCTGGTAATAGTTGGTATTTTTCTCTCTTAGTTTATGTGTTTTTGGTGTCATTTTGAGCATTCCGTTATTGTCTGTTGTTTTCATTCTCTTATTTTATGTGTTTTTGTTGTCAGTTTGTGAGTTGCTGGTAATATTTTGTACAATCATAATTCTTAACTAAAAATAAACATTATAAAATCCCATATTTTTAATACTTTCATTTGTTAGTTTTCCTCTCTCTCTCTCTCTACAAGTACCCCCTGTCGTGCCATCATGTACCCGTACCCCCATTTCAGAAACACTGATTTAGAGCAAGGACAGCCTTTCCCTGTCGGCCACACATGCCAGTATGCAGAAGAATCCAACAGAACCAATTAATACCTATTATTATTTCAAAGAAAAAAAAAATGCAGAAAGTTAACTCTGATCAACGTCAGTATGCCCAAAGTATGATAGGAAGAAAGAAGAGCTGTTTTGCTCCACTCAACATATCATAACAAGCCACACTTGGCTACACAAAAGAGCAAAACAAATTAAAGCTAATTCTGCAGACACTCCGTTTTTCTTTAGATGACACTGTTCATTTATAAAGCCCAAGAGTGAAGCAATAAGACAAGTGAATGGCGAGGGAAGAAGTTACAAGTCAACAAGTAATTACACTTTTTCACAGCTTTGTGTTGGAAAGCTGTATATTCAGTGTTTGTGAATGAGAAAGACGGTAAATGTAGCATTGGGAGCACTAACTTTTTGTTTTCTGGGGAAATGGCATACCGCTGCTGTGAAAACTTGTTGTTGCTAAGAGTGATCTTGTAAAACAATCATTTTTCATCCCGTATCCTTTCCCCATAGCACAGTGTGTTCTCTCCCTCCTGGCCCAGCGCTCGTGCCTTGTAGGCATCATTTGAACACTGCAATAAAGCAAATGATGAATGGGGCCTGCCTTAGCAGTCACAGAGTTGAGGCCATTGGACGATATCTGACCCTGGCCACGAGACAAAGTGGATCTGACGTAGGCACAAATCCCACCTGTCTTCAGGTGACAATGGCAGGGGTCAAATAGGCTCAGCTAATTATAGTCTATTGTAACTTAAATTGCTGTGTTACATGTCATCTTCTATGCCTGAGGGCAGGTGGTGTTACGTTCCAAACCTTTGTGTCAAACAAACCTGTGAGCAGTGTTGCACAACAGTTATTGGGTTTCAGAAATGTGTACAATAAGACGTTTTACAAGGTGAAAAGGAAAAAAAAACAAAACCCAGTTCAGTTCTTGTTTCTTTTAAACAAAGCATGGGAACAAACACGCAGCTCCTAAAGACAAGGAACTCAATGAATGAATAAAGGATCTTATTCAAACGGCACACAACAGTCACCTCCGTATTGACGCTGCTAGTCATGAGATCATATACTGTAAAAGGCCTAGTAAGTGACAGCTAGCATGTCATTAAAACTATTTAAATTGCTCACATCAAAGCCGATCATTCAGGATGGCATTTGTGATAATCAAGATACAATTTCTGTGCAAAAAACAAAAATTAGATAGAAAAAAATAAATGTACATACAGTACACTAAATACATTTATTTTGACTTTGATCTCATAATCTAATTGTAGTTTGCTATTTAACCTGATGTAGACAAACAAAGGAGTGGTGCAGAGTCAAACATGAAGTTAAACATAACATTACTCATTGTTTTTAAAGTTCACCAATGACTCTGCACTTGTCAGGCTATGGGCTAACACAGATTAGCATCTACTTGTTAGATTGACTCATGCATTTTCCTCCATTTGAAATACAAACCTTAGTAATGCTTCTCATGTGAGAACATACGAGGCCCAATAGCATCTTTAGCCAAGTGTGTAAGCGCTGTGTGCATTGAAGTGTACACATGTGTGCAGTGCATCCGTGCCAGAGGAGTGCCTTCCGCCAGGTGTTTGAACTTCTGCATCACCTGGTACTCCTGCAGCGCGAACACGAGTTTTGTTTCACCCTATTAAGTAAATAGTGTAATTAAAGAGCCTGAGTATTTAAAGTGTTGTGAACAGCCCAGCAATTTGTTTAGAAGAGCAGCCAGGCTGGGCCCTGAGGCATTGTGCCGAACAGGATGCTAAGAGTTCACTCAGTTGGGCAGGGAAGGGCTATATAATAGTGTATGTGCAGGCGTGGGTATGAACAACCTGCCCATGCTGAGGAATTAGTGCGTGAGTTTTAGATGTGGAAGGAAATAACTTGTTGAAAGATGTTACACAAGATTAAAAAAAAAGATGCTTTGTGGTCTAACAGATACTAAATAGCATTCTGTTTTATAGTGACATCAACTGGACTTGACGTCATAACTGTGGCTGCGTTTCGTCTAAACCAGGCCTTTTCACATGGTGTGAGGGCAAACCAGACTTTCATTGTTAGGTCTTGAAAAAGAGAAAGTAAAAGTTGAAGGTGACACAGGTTTAGCTTGTTTGCCACAAAGACAGCAGTAAGACAAAAACCACAAGCAAAGCTGGAGCAAAACAAAAGGCTTACAGATGAAGTCACCACAGAGATCAACTCTCTTCATTATTATCCCACTTTTAATGATTTTTCTCCCTCCAAAAACCAACCCAACACTACACCACATATCCCAGTGAGGATGCTTCTAACTAAATTCTGCACCACTGCAGCTTATCCAGGGTCAGCTGTGGGAGTAAGCGGGGGATAACCTCTTCCTGAGCTTCCACGAGAACCCAGATGGCTGCGCGGAAGCTCAGATCCAAAAACTAGCTTATAACTCAATCACTGTGGCCACATCTCCAAGTCCACAGTTTAACCCCTTCGGATGTCAGCCAAGGTCACGGATACACACTTCAGAGGCAAAAAGAACCAGGAATGAAGTGTTGCCAGAGTCAAAGGAATTAGAGCAAGGCTGAGTGGCCCTCATCTGGCTAAGCCTGGTAAGTAGCAAGACTAAAAGGCTAAGGCACAGTGATTGGGGTTTGTTCACACACACACGCACGCATATGCACACACGCACCCACACCTTAAAGCTTGCAGTGAACAGACAAGCATACAAAAATAAGAAAACACACTGGCATAGTTACGCACACATCAACACACGGAAGGACTGCGAGAGCTACAGATGGTGTGCCCTGGGCCCAGCGACTGGGGCTCTGACTGAGATCATTTGGATCCACCGTGGAAGCTGCAACGATGACAAGGCTTAGGGGTTGGGGAAGAAAATAAAAACACAGAGGAAGGAGTTCAGAAGATGAGGAAAGAAAGAGTGCAATCTACCTCCTAATCCCTTGATGACAGCTCATAACATTTTCAGTACAACATAAATATGTCACTGTCCAATCCACTCCTTGCTTTGCGATCTCTGGGTCACCAGCTACCAACTTCTACTAGTACAAGTACTCATACTTCAAGAGAACTGACATTAATGCATACTGGGAAGCCAGCAGCCACTTGAACCATAATTCCACCTGACTTCCAATGTCTGACTGGCAGGAGACAGGGAGGGTGAGGACAACAAGCTGTGAATACGGGAAGAGACAGAAAATCATTGAGAACCTTGCCTTTATGAATCTTTGATGGGACAGAGTGGGGGCTGGTGGAGGCTTAGCCTCTGGTTAAATCAGAGCATTGAGTGTGTGGTATGTGTATGACTGCCAAAAGAGGTTGAGATAAACAGGGCCTGGACCAAGCCCAGACATTTGTAAACCCTGTCGCTGAGTACATTTGTCCCTGCAGTTAGTCATGTCATAGGTACAGGGTATAGGTATCTTGATAGCAACAGCTAGGTTTTGGACCCTAGTGTATGGTTTAAAGTTGACGGTGTAAAATACAATCAATTTTCTGACCTCACCTTTGCTGAAGGTCTGGCAACTCAGGTGTTGGACTCCCATCTTTTAAAAGCTGTTGTTCTTCCTCAAAAGAAAGTTTCTTTATTGTCTCTAGCGCTGTCATCCTGTCTGTAGTGTTATCCTGCCCACTAGCTAGAGAACGTAGCAGCAGCGGCCACGCTATATCAATTTTTCCATTTGTCCCATGCACTGTGAACTTAAGTATAGCATTTAGCATAGCACGGTTACGTCCAAAGGCAGCGTAGAGAGCTGCCTTTTTACGTAAATGGTTTTCATCTTGAGGAACTGACTGCACATGCACAAACACATAAAAACATGCTATGGAAACAGAGGCAGAGCAGCCATGTGCTATTGGGAGAGGGTGTGGCCTCCTCCTACCTTACAGCAGAGTAAGACTGTGCAGCGTCTCTGCCGTATCAGGAAATAGCAATGTTTAGTCATATGGGCTATGAAAAGCACAAAATACTGACACTTTCAAACTTATAGGTACTGTAGGCTATCGGAAATTAAAACATATATAATTTATAATTATATTGTAATTAAAAGAAAATATGATATGAAAATATCAATTGACCCTTGGGTAGGCACTGCCTACCTTGCCTACCCTGACTGCACGCCACTGAATACATCAATCAACAATGTCTAGTAAAAACAAGACTCCATAATAAATAATAGTTGCTTTGAGCAGAACCAAGCAAGGATGAAGGTATTTGAACTCAATTCACCTTAGAAGCAACTTTATTTGTAATTGTCTGTTTTGGTTACTGCTACTCATATGCTTCTGGTTTTTATTATACACTTAACATAATAAACTATTCTTATTTTATCTACCATGTTATAGGAATAATCCTACATTTTTTTAATGTCACGTGATGTGTGTTTGTATATATATGTGTATTGTAATATTTATGTCTTCAAAAATTACCTACCATTGGTTTATTTGTTTCAGACCAAACGCTACTGAGATTAGCATGTATTAATTATTTGTTGCAGTAAATCTATGCATATTTAACAAATTTAACTACCAGAAGTCTAAGAGTAAACATTTTAAACACAAAAAAAAAAATCCAATCAGGTAGGAAAATCATCTATAGCCTTAAGCCAGTTACAATGCTAACATTCGCACGGGAAGGGATCATAAACTTCCATTGCCTGCTTTCTAACCATTTAACTTAACATCATTTGTAACTTATTCCAAATGTTCCTTAGTAACAGCACCAGTTCATACGGTGCTGAGGGTTCTCTACTGCACCAATAAATAAAAAATAATTACCAATACACTGGATGATGCTGTATATCAGCTGAAGTTCCGACAAATTTAGTCAGGCATGCATTTGTATGGAAAGCATTTGTTTGTAATGACTCATGTATCTGTTAATGGTGCCCATCTTTCATCTGAGGGGAACCAGTTTAACACAGAAACAGGCCAGGCCCTCTGCCTGGAAGATGCACCTATAGCAGGAAGAAAAACAAATGATGTGACAAGCTGGTACGTATGACGCTGTCCTACACTGCAGTTTTTTGATTAACAACGTGAAATCATGTTGCAATGTCTTGTAAAAAATAGGATGGCATTTAATTATAGCGTGGGAAGTTGTACTAAACACACACACACACACAAGCACACACGCACACGCACGTCGTCTTCCTTTTCTACACCACTTATTGTTTTGACTTCTCACCTGTTCCTCCTTCGGACACATGAAAATCTGATGATGCCTCAGAATAGGTTATTTTTAATTAAAATACACATGTTAAAACAACCCTCCCTAACATCCCAGAAACTGCATTTTAATTAATGTCAAGCAGGTGCCAATTTTCTTCTCAACAGGTGTTGGGTTATGTTACGAAACAGGCAGAGCCACATAGTAGTTTTACTCATCTGCCACCTGTGACAGCTCAAAACTCGGAGTCCTCAGGAAGCTTGGCTCATGTTAATGTGTCACCAATGGAGCTTTTTCAAGACTCGATTCATCCATCTGTCAGAGAGCACTGAGGCACTGTCGGATGACTTCTAATCACTTTGGCACTTGGCAATGAGATGAACTGTCTTGAACAGATCAAGAGTTACTCTGGCTTCTATTTACATCTGTCAAGTTCAAACTTTACACCTCGCTGCGTGTGTTGATCACAAATAGTATAGGAGTTCAAGCAGCTGTACAGACTAATCTAGTTCTGGCTTGAATTAACGTGAAGGCTTTGCTTTGTAGGGACCGAGGATGAAGGCGGAGGATTGATTGACAACTAAAGTGTCTTTATTCATAGCTTGTACAACTGCCACAGCTGTGAACTCATGGCTTCCTATCGCCTCAGGAGAAAACAATAAAAAAAGTATGCTCGGTTTAGGTTGGGTCGTTTATAATGAGAGAACGAGTCTCACAGTGCCCCCTAACGGTCCCTACTTGTTTTGTGACAGGGAGAAAAACAACTGTGAGGTGAGCTGTGCAGGTTGGAAGTTTATCTTTGGAACCGATGTCACCTGACAGAAAAATTAAACCAGTGTCCATCCATTGTTTTCAGGCACCAAAAGGTGAAAAGAGCAGTACTTAACAGAGCAGCTAACCTGTGGTCTTATCTAGTGGACAAATCAATACCAGCGTCTGAGAGCAGAGCAGAATGTGCCGGGAGGAAGCTGGAGGGGTTACCCCTGGCCCGCTGCCTCTTGGGCCCCTCCTCAGGGGGTACTCGCCTGTCTCTTCATCCTCCATCTCTTCTGCTTCAGTGCCCCCATCCTGCTACAACTTGCTCACACAGAAGACATACATGCAACAAGCTCTGCTATGCTCTGACACAGGCATTCAGTGACATCTTGTTGCACTATACAATGAAACGCAAAAAGGAAAAAAAAAATACGTCTAAGAGGTTACAATTCAAGTGCACACGTTGCTCTTGTCCCATGAGACTCTATGGTACACAGACCCAAATATGGACAACCTACAAATGGATTTGTACTGCTGCGTTTTTTCATGCACAAGGCCACAGGAAGTCATAGCTAATGCACGATCAAACACCTACCCCACCTGAACACAAAGCCCCTGAGAACACTCCAGCTCTGAGGAAGAAGTAAAAGCAGTGCACCTTAAAACTGCAAGCATACAATTCCCTCAAAACCTTTGCCCTCATCCTTCCTTTACTTGCTGCTGCCTACTTACATTCAATCACAGTGAACATCGCAGTACAAGAAGTGCAGAGATGGGAGGAGGTGAAACACAAGTCTACTGCACAATGCACTTGTCTGGCAGCTGTTTGGTCTGACATTTGAGGCCATGGGGACCTTATTGAAAGAGCAGATGCTCACTGATGTACAGGCACAGGAACATGGCAACTACACAAGTGGCTGAAGATGGAAAAAATCGGCACAAACATGTGACACAAAGGGGTACAAGGGGGAAGAGGAAGATGGCACGGCTCATGTAGAGATGTTTGCGCGTAGATACATGACCAAAAATTCGTACGAAGGTACATGCTACACAGACGTACACAAGGATAGTTGGTGACACCATGTAACACAATGCTAAATAAATGATAATGACTGTTGATAACGGAATGTCAAATTAATATTAGCAGATTGTAGGACAAACATTTGCTGTGAATGTTGAATGTTATTTTTCAGCTGTGCAGACAAAAATATTAACTGAAAATATATATCAGTGTCAATAAACTCCATGTCCAATGGTTTAAGGTTGAATAATTTGAGCCAAAAAACACTAAAACACAGAAATACAAAACAAAAAAAACAAAACAAGCTAAAGATCTGGGATGCAAATAGTGTAAGGTAGAGAGTTTGCAGCTTCACAGCTCATCTCCGGCGTGGAGAAATTAGTTTCTGCAGTGAACCGCAGGCAGCAATATGGAAATGGGTAGCTGGCAGCTTCTTTGGCTGACTGTAAACAGGATCTTGATAAGGCATATAGCCTGTGGTGAGGCCCTGAGATCCTGGCATCATCGTGGAGCTGGGTTGCGCTTTAACACTCCCACGGTCCCTGCTTCATTTCTCTCCAGTTCCTTTGCTTAAACCTGCCCAAACGCCAGTTGTGAGTTATTAATGAAGCAGAGAGGGGGTTGGCTGCGGAAGCAATATGCACACATCCTGACACCAAATACATGACACGTTCCACATGTCTTCCCACAAAACTACAAAGAACCTTTTTGTCTTGACAAAGAAAAAGAAACTAAAAAGTAGTTCAGACTGCTTGCATCACTTTGTAAACTGCTGTGAAGTAGGCATTTAACAAAGACCCAGTTTACAACACCAACCCAACATTAAAGCAAGCCCCAGTGTGAACGGTTATCTCAAGCCCTGATTGAGCTGTTTATTCAAAAAACCTGACACTATCTGGCAAACTGTGTTAGAGGTACTGTATCTGGCAGTGCAGTCTTTTTGCTATGCCAGGGCACATGCACATGCTTGCTGAATGCCAGGTGAAATAAGTAACTGCTGGCCAAAAGATTAACCAGGGGTTTGAGGACCACTGGGTAGAGACAAAACCACAAAGACGGATCTAGACAAAACCCTCGGCATCAAATTAAGATGCATTAGCAGAATGCATTCATGTTCAAACTTCACAGTAGCTTCCTCAGGCCTTTCTCTTTCCTTTTTCCGCTTCAACATCGCAAGCAGTCACACATAGGTCGGCACTATCATTCCCATGCTGCAAAACAATGCAAGGACTAACATAGAAGTAAACAACTTCATTTTGTGTCTGAAGTACATGTCACTGTGATTGTGCAAAGCTGCCCATTGCCACAGTTGTGTCAGGTTGAAGGAACGTCTTCTAATTAATGAGGGAGAGAAGCAGACAGAGTCAAAGGGAGAGAAACTCTTTATTCCACAGTTCTTCAAACAAACTCTTCCTACGGGACCCCGTTGTTTGGACTGAGGCATCATGGGTAGCCTTATTTACAGAATTTAATTGCTCTGGTGATCTGTGGGTAAAACACCCTGTTGTAATCACCCCACAATAGAATTGTTACCCTTTCTGACAATTGTAATAAAATGCTCTACAGCATCCAGGGGGAATGCAGAAAGAACTAGACAGGGACAGAACCATACAAGACAGACGGTGTGGAGAAAAGCAAACAGGAAACACACTGAAAAAAAGAAATTAGAGGAAAATATTTCCAATGCAAATTTTCTCAGCGAAAGGAACTAATCCGAGCAGGCGGAAAGCAGGGATGAGGATGGGACTGTTGTCCAAGGAAATGATTGCTCTCCCACCTCAAAGTGACAACCATGAGAAGCTCACCGTTCCCGGACCACCGAAGCGGAACCGTAGAAAAGACAACCACATCATGCCAAGAACACACACACGCGCACACACACACACAGGTAGGTCACCTACAGGAAGAGATCAGTGTCACCTAGCAGAAGCATGAACACAGCACTGTCAACTGCAGCTGTTTCTCATCAGGCAAAGACTCTCACTTTGTTTTTTCAGCTACTGAAACACTGGCATTCTTTAATCAGACAACAAATGACTGAGAACCAGGCTAAGGCCCTTTTTATTAAATCAGCATTTATTCAATCATTTAATCTCAATGACTTGCACAATCAAACATACTCGTCTTTTCCATTTGTTAAAACAAGTATGTTGGATAGTTGAAGACTCTAAATTCAAAAGGAACCTGTAGCAGGTAATGCAGATATAGGCAACTGATGGCCCGGGGGCCACATGCGGCCCTCGGTCTAATTTAATGCGGCCCCCAAAGTAAATGTACAAAATGACAGAAAAATACACAAAACAAAAGCAAGAATACATTAAAAAAAAATACAAAGAATTACAACATTGCAGGAAAATACAGTAGAGGAAAAACCACAAAACTACAACAAAAAACACAACAAGTCCAATACAGAAACTGACAACAAAAGTACACAAAAAGACAAGAAAAAAAAAAAAAAAGGACTCAGCAAATTCAAAGTACTCACAAATAACAACAGAAATACACAAAAATGACTCAAAAAAAACATATAATTTACAGGAAGAAAATACACAAAAGAACAACAGAAATGCAAAATGCCTCACAATGAGCAAGACGACAACAAACATAAACAGAATTACAGAAATAAATACACACAAAGCTACTATACAAACTATTTTTTCTTTCCTGTATTAAGGCTCCGATCGCTCAATATTCTAAATGCAGACATGAATGTTGATCATGTGGCCCTCCGATCAAACAAACACATTTTTGTGGCCCCACTGTGATAAAAGTTGCTTTAAATCTGAGGTAATGCATTGTTGGCTTTTCTACAATGATTTTTGGTCAACATTACCGTTGATTTAAAACTTATTTGCTGTGAAAATATTTTCCCTCAATTTCACTTTGGTTCTCCTATAGTGCAAAATGAACTCACTTTTGTTCATCTTTGCTGCGGAGGAAAAAGCAGCAATTTACTCTATTTTGCTTAAGTGAGTCCCAATCTATCCTATTACTGTGCTGAGAGCGGTAAAACAAACCCTGTGCATCAAAGGTCCATGAAAATTAACACAGCCAATCAGCTGCAATTTTTTTCTCTTAATCCCTGGAGGCAGCCAATAGCACTGTGCCTCTGGTGGTGGTGGCCCTGGAAGGGATTTGTACCCTCGTTCGCAAACTTTCTCAATTCTTACTTTATATTATGCTCAGCTCAGGGTAAATAAAGTGTGTGTGAACTTTGTGAATTGCTTTACTTTTTCTATTTATTGAACAATAAAACCAACAAACTTTGTATGGTCAACCTGAAATGAATTTTGTTTGACTCTTGATGACTAAAACCTTACTGCTACATCACAGCTGATCAATAGCTTGTTTAGAGTGACATAATGTGGCCTTATGGTGTTTAAATTTAAATAACGGCGTTTGTTATTCAGTAACGGCGTAATCTAACTTTTTATGCCGATACAACGCCATTAATGTTACTGAACGTTAAATGCGGTGCGTTACATGTATTGATTGAATAAACTGTGATCCAAAAGCATCCCTGGCTTCTTACTCAGCTGTTGTGACGAGGTGGGTTAAAAACAAGGTGAGCGATTATGATTGGCTAAGGTGGCGTCATGTTTCATGGTAGCCAATCAGAGCCAGTGTTTTTTACACATGTGCCAGCAAGAGGAGGCGGGTTAAAAACAAGGTGAGCGATTATGATTGGCTAAGGTGGCGTCATGTTCCATGGTAGCCAATCAGAGCCAGTGTTTTTCCACATGTGCCAGCACGCACGCACCTACGTGAGAAGCAGCAGAGATGGTGAGCGTGGAGCAGTCGGATGAAAAGTTGGCATTTTTAAGGTGACGATACAAACACTACTTTAATTAATTGTGGTCAAAGGCAAGAACGTGTACGTGAAGTGTGCATTATATCCAGGGGTGAAGACTTTCCACATCTGTTGTAAACAACTCGAATTTAATGAATCGCTCACAACGACACACGCATCTAAAAAATCTGAATTCTTTGACATAAAGCAACTTTTTTTTTTTTAACAGTAACGCAAAAGTTACTTTACTTGATATGAATTATTATAGAGTAATTCAGTTACCAACTCAGTTACTTTTTGAACAAGTAGTAACTATAGCTTATTACTTTTTTAAAGTAACGTTCCCAAACACTGATCATCAATGCTTCACTCTACTGTAAATCACAAATAACAGTATAGATGGTAAAGGTAGATGCAGGTCAGTTTAAAAAATATTAGTTAGTGACCTGGATGCGGTCAATTACATTTTCAATTACAATTACATCTTGAATTATCCATGTTCAAATACAACTAAATTATGATTAGGTGACCAGCATTGTTTCCAATTACAATTATTATTTTTCCACTGAAAGTCAAATACAAATATGTTCTCAAGTACTAATGTTTAAATTCAATTATTCAGAATTACGAGTCTTCAATTAAAACAAAAAAAAAGAAAAAACAAAAAACCTATCCTTGCTCTTGTGTTAGCTTTCTGTTAGCATCTCTAATGATAACGAGTCAGTTTTGACCCATGTTCTTAAATCAGGTGTAAAAAACACTAAAAAATATTACATTTCATCCAAATTGTTTTTCATCTATTGGTCACCTTGATAGGCGTGCGTATCCAAAAAAAATTAGCCTCTTTTTGATCAGATCATATATATAGATAGATATATATAAATGTATATATGTATGTATATATATATCTATAGATATAGATATATATATATATATATATATTATATATAGATATATATATATGAATAAAATGATTCTTAAGAGAACTGACCGGTAGTGGGAAAACTTGATATGAAAAACATTTTATTGATTGTTACCTCCATGTGTGTAAGCCATAGAACTGTAAAATGTTTCCCCATGTTTGTGTTTAATAAAATAATAGTTTTTATATAATTACCATGCCAATTACAATTACATATTCAATTACCTAAACTCAATTACAATTAAGATTACGACAGCAACGGATGTTTTCAATTACATTTACAATTCTAATTACGCCATAAATGTAATTATTATCAATCACGCGATTACAGCTGTAACTGACCCCAACCCTGTTAGTGACTATATGGTAGTCTCTGCTCGTAGGGTCCAGTAGTGATGGTGTACTCGTCTGTTCTGAGGTAAACCCATAACAAGCCAAGGAGACTATGATCTCCTACTTCTCTTCTACTTATAGTGTTTCCTCCCCACTTGTATAATACTTATTTTACTTGTGTACACAAGCTCCTCACTAAAGACTCCCACCCCAATCCAATCAATGGGCGAGCGGAGTCGCTCAATGCCAATGATTCTACCCTGATCTTAATTAGAAAAACACGTCAGATACAAACGACACCTCCAATCAATGAACAAGTACAGAGCGAGAGGAACAGGGTCAAAAAGAGAGAAAAAAGTTTATTTCCCATCTTTTCGCAGGAGGAGAATCCTGAATTGGAAATAAACACCAAATGGAAGCTAGTCTGTGGTTGTTTCTCTCTGGATTGCAGATTAGTCGGAGAACATGCACAACATAATTACCAAACAGAGTTTCTAAATGCGCTAATAAAATATGGATGGGGAGAGATTCTATGTAGTCTCTCTGTGACTCAACCCAACGCGCTCTCCTTTCCTCTTCATCTCTATTTTCCACCCCATCTCATCCTGGGTCTGTGATCACAGATGGATGGATGGAAGGAGGCGTGAAGCAGAAACAGGCTGACAGGCTCCTTAGCCGCATGGCTGAGTGTATAACTAGCAACATTAGTGAACACCTACACCAACAGAGCCCTTCAAAGACGGGGGTATTTAGTGTGGCGTCAGGGGAAACGCACAGAGAGACACACACAGATGTGAAAACAAAGAAACACACCCGTGCACCAAATGTTAAGGCATGCATGTTCGTTTTTATTGGCAAATGTGGCCACATTGATATTGATGTGCTTGAATATGTAAGCATGTACAAAAGCACACGCTACTAGAACACAAAGACTCACACCCACACACAAACACACAATCGCCCCCTAAGAAAGTCATAGTGCTGATTTTTCTTGTCAGCTCCTCGGCAGGCACTGGTTTAAAGAGACATCAATCTGTGATGTCAGCACTTACCTAATGAACCCACTCAGATCGATGGGAGCACTGGACTACTACATGGTCTGCCTTCTCTGCACGGCCTGATTTTACGTGTGCTCAAGCTCTTTGGCTTGAATGTTTGACCGGCCAAGGTGTGTCCAGTGTGTGTGTGCTCATGTGTGCAGTCAGTTGTATAGACCTCTGAAACCAGCGTGCTGACGGACCCATTTATTATCGTGAGCATGTTAAGAGACACTTAAAAGTACATGTGTCAGCTCTAATTGCCTGATCAATGACTTTCTGGTATGAAGTATCTGCAGGCGTTTGCAATAGTGTAATTGTTTAGCACATGTTGTGGACTGGTTGTTTGCATTTCTGTGATATTTGTACACTCAAACATCAACTTGACAAATATGTTTATCAAAAAGCAGAAAAGCAAAGATTGAAAAAATTCTTTAACTCAAATAGTAACAGAAAAAAATGACTTTTTTCTCCTTTTTAAACAGTCATGCTGTGTATGATAGACCATCAGCATTACCCAGTGTTTACATTCTATGTGTTTTCAAAAGAGGATGCTATTGCTCAGGAACTGAGAAGGTTTTTAGTGACTGTTTATTACATCCACCAAGGAGGTAATGTTTTCACTAGTGTTTATATATTTCCGTAGTTTGTTTGTTAGCAGGATTACGTCAAGACTACTTAACTGATTTTTAACAAAAATTTAAGATGGACCCTAACGCCATGGAAGATTCCATAACATTTTGGAGGAGATCCAAATCAATATACTGATTCTGGATCAGTTTATGTTTTTTTTTTCTTTTTTTTATCCAAAAATCACTATTTCCCATCACTGGCGAAATTTCAAGAAATCCTATATTTCGATTCATAATTACACATTTCATATCGCGATTTGCTGAAAAAAATGTGGGTGCCCATACATTTCACTACAATATCATTGATGGATATCAACATTTCTTCTAAGACTTTAAAGTGTGAATGATCATGTTGCCATGATCAAGATCACTGATAAAGAAAAGGTTTGCACTCTTTAGCTTATCATTACGCCAGTTTTATTCAAGTTCAATTTTTTTGCAAATTTTCACCAGTGAGTTTTTACTTTATTTTATTTGTAAATATTTTTTTAAATACTAAATTTAATGAAGTTGTGAATCTGAAAATCTAAAAATCTTTTTGCATAACGCCAAAAACTGATAACCAATTTGGTTTTATTGTGCATTTTTTAGCCTTTAGTTAAATAGATCATTTTTGTTTTCTGTTCCAAAGTAGATGGACAAAGTGTAGGGCCACCATCGGTACTTGAACCCAAGACCTCTTCACTGTGAGGCAGTGATGCTAACTCATATGCCCTCTTTTCTCCTAAAAAGCCAGCACTGGTCATAGGCTGACTGGTGATGGCAGTGGCTGAGGAGGTGGCAGCAGCAGCAGCAGCAGCAGCGTGAGATGCTGTACAATTAGATTAGTTCCATTGGCTTTGATCGCCCTCACCCTGTCCCATCACGCATGTGACACTTCAAATGCGGGAGCCTCCCTCTGCCACTTAATTGACCAGAATAAATATATTATATTGTGATAAGTGTTGCGATTGTAACAAATTGTACGGCGTGACTGACACAAATCACAGCATTATCCTTGCCTCTCCTATCGGTGGCCTCCTCATGCTTTTTTAATAAACAATCTAGTCTTTGCAGAAGGAAGGCAAAGGCAGAGAAGGAAAAGAGGGAGGAAAGAATTGATGGTGGGGTGAGGCGAATGGGAGCACTGTGGCCATGATCTAACATTTACCCACTTAACCATTCAAAAAGTCATCTTCCTCCATCAGCGCCTCGCTCAGCGCAGCAAGAGGAACATTATCTTTCTGCAGGGGCTATCATTCACAGATGGCTTTTCCCTCCTCAGCAGCCTGCCACCATGCATTTCCTACACTGGCTATTGTACTGGTATTTGAATGAGTGGCTCGTATTGTTTATTGGTGAGGGCATGTGAAGAAAGCAGAAATAAAGGAAAGAAAACAACAAGGAGAGGATGCATATGTGGAGGATTTCCTCTGTGCATTTACATTTATGTGTGTCGACGTTTTGAAGGTGAGGAGGAAACAAATGAGAAGTGCATGAGGCATGTGGGGGAAGGAGTGGGGGGGGGGGGTGGAGGCTGACGTGTTAATCAGTGAATCAGCGTCCATCCACTAATGTCTGCCAGTGTAAATAAGGCTCTCATCTCCTCCCGTCACATACGCTGGCTTTCCAGACCATTAGGCCCGAGCTGGCTGGCTGAGGCGGCCCACCGCCCGCTGGAGACTCATTTCGTGTCTATAGGCATCTGTGACTGGTGATAGGGAGCCCACGTGAAATTAATGGGACTATGGGTGCTGCCAGCCAGCCAGCTCTCCCATACACACACACACATTTTACATACACCAATCACTAGCATGTACGCTTCAATGCACGAGCTCACACACCTGCAAGGGTTAGGCACACACACCGACAGGAAGGGACCTGCAGTGGTTTTTATGCATGCTGGGTAAACTAACCTTTGCAGTAAAGATTTAGCAGCTTTATTAGTTTAGGAAATGACTGTAATTAAAGATAATTCATAATGGCTGCTTCTTCCCTCTGCGGCATTAAAAAGGGGGCAGGCCTAATTTAGCCTGCTTAGGTTTTGGTGCCAAAGCAGTAAAATGGGCAAAGTGAGAGAATACACAGGCGCACGCAGCACAAAGTACTCTATATGACTCAAGATAACTCTAAGGTTGACAGACAAAGGTTAGAGTCTGACAGGGATTTTATACAGTATGGACACAAGAATACACAACATTAGTATACATTACTGATTTTCTAAACATATTTTGACATAATAGATAACCCAAGCCTTTCTGTGTGTTTATTTTGAGATGTTTGAGTAAATTATGACCAACTACAAGCCAGCTGGGTTTTCATTACGGATTTTAGCAAAATAAAAGTGACTTTTCTAAATGTCAAAACAAAGTATAGTTGCGCTTTGAACGTGTTTCCATAGCGCTTTTGCGACACATTTCAATATCGAAACATCTGAAATTCCTCCTCATGGAAGCGTAAAACGTTTTAGTGATATTTGAGTGATTTTTCAAAATTCAGGCATTTCCATTACCAGTTTTTCTGGCTCTATTTTGATTTTGCGCGATTCCAAGGGTAATCGAAAAACAGCTACTTTCACACACCGGTATGTAGCAAGCTAATCTTATACTAGTCCTAGCATTTGCCTGTGCAGTTGTTGTTAAAAGTAGTTTAAGATTTTGGAAGAGTCACTGCACAAAGACAGAGAGAGATCCAAAAATGGTTAAATCATGCATTAACCACCAGGTTTACATTTGCAGGATCTTCTAAATGTACTGTCATTGAAAGGTGAATTAATGGATGGGGCAAACTTATTCAGGTTAAATTCTGGCCTGCACAGAAATAGAGAAATATTCTAGTGAAAAAAATAAATATCACATTTTCATTTCTCAGTGATGTGCAGGGTTACTATGGTGGCCACCGCCTTTTGTTCATCCCCACCAGAGGTGAGGCACGAAACCAGAGGACGAGATCAATAAATGTGCAGAGCCTTCCAGCTCCTCTTCATCTGTACCACTGATTAATAATTGAGGACAGCCACCACCATTTCTGACTTGCACACAAGGGAGAAAGCCATGGGCCTGGATTTAGGAAAGAGCAGCTATATTACACCCTTCAGTTCAGTTGAGAGAAAGCGTGCTTAGGTATTTTGTTAAACATATACAACACAAAGAAAGATTGTCTTATTGGTTCCTTCACTAAATCTGTGAAAAAAATACAAAACCTCAGACTAAAAAGGTAAAAAATATTCTTCAAATCGACAAACATACAATTCAAATCTTGGAACAGTAATAAGGCTCTTTATTAATAAAGTGCAAAGAATAAAAATGTTTTCTATTATTCACGCTCAAGGTTCAGTAAGTCTATTCTAGCAACCATCCACCCACACCCCTGGCCCTGTGCCCCATCTGTCATGTCGTTACTCGTAAGCCTTTAAAGGGGCAGTCTTATGAAAAAATGACATTATAATGGTTTTGCTATAGTGATATACTTTCCTTTAGCCTCATTCAGATGGTCAAAATTTAAAAAGTTCCATTTCCTTTGTTATTCCACATTTTGTAAAAAGTCAGCTCCAAACAGGAGAATTGGATTTTTCTCGCTACTTGACGTCACCTAGCGGAAAATCCTCATCCTGACAATCCTGGCTCCTCCTATCATATAAGAATGTGAGCTCCTCCCTCTCAAACTACCTCACAGCTAAAACAAACACTGCGGTTTAATGTAGAATATATATTATACTTTGTCATATATGTAAAGCTAAATACACTAAATGTGTTCTCTGCATTTAACCCCTCCCTGAGGAGCAGTGGGCAGCCACGGTGTAGCACCCTGAGCAGTTTCATTTTTGTACCCGTTATATTGCCTCATATCTCCTTTTACATAATCTGACGTGTTTGTGTCCCAATGCAACATTCGGACAAAACAGTGGACTATCACCTTGAATGGACTATTTCTGTAATACGTAGTGGAGAAGATGACAAGAAAACAGCCGAAACAGCTGATTGACTCCGCTGCTGCTGCTGCCGCACACACCCCCTGAAACAGTGTTTGTCTGACTCACAATCACAATAACTGCTTAATTAGCCATGTGTTTTACTGTAATGTCCAGTTTTTTGACTGAAAACAATAACAAGAGTTTGTGGATAGCAAAAGATATTTGCTAGTGATCAGCTGTTGTGTGGAGTCAGCGTCTACAGACACGCCTACATATGAATATGCATAAGTAGGTCCCAAAACTGTCTGTTTTTAGAACCGCTCATAAAATCACTTTTCAGGGGGCTAAAATGCGATTTTGGGAAAATAAACCTCAAATATTATGTTGTTGGGGTTCTTTGAACAAACAGTATTATGCTATGGAAAATAGCATAATACTGAACTTTTAAGCAAAAAAGCCAATAGCCACCAAAAGCGACTCAATCAATTATGCAGTAGAAACTTGTCCAAAATGGGATTTCCACACTGTCCATCGCATCTTTCACACATCATCGATTACCTCTGCTTGTAACATTTTCTGTTAATTCTGTTCACCCACACAAAATCTATATGTGTGCATTTCCAAGTAGGCCTGTGAGCCAAGGAGAGGCTGCCTCTGCTCTGCAGGCCAGACAATCACTGTCAATCTGCCTAATGACCAAGTGTCTGCTGATGCATGCTAGTGAAGTGGTAAGAGTCCCTGGGTGCAACATGAAGCAGAATGAAGAGCATCCTCTGCTTCTCAAAGAATTGAAAGGGCATGTAAAACTCTCTCTGCCAGGGGTTTCCCAATGCTTCTTGCTTTACTCTGTAACTTTCATAGATCAAAGAGAATGCAGCCCTTAAATAAAAGTAGAAGTGATCAACCAGGGTTAGAGCAAATCACAAGAGGATGCAAAGGCAAAGCTGAATGTAAAAGTATGTATCGGTAGCAACTTGAAAATGTTCTTTAGCAATGAATGACACGAGGACAGTAGCTGTGTTTCCATTACAGATTTTCACAAAATAAAAGGCATATTTCTATGTCGACAAAGTGTAATTGCACTTTGAACGTGTTTTCATTGAAGGTTATTTTGGGCGGGTGCCTTGTAACTCCTGTGAAATCTCATCCCGCGAGACTTTGCTGCAAAATGATGGACACTCAAAACCTCCTTAACACTCTGTATTCCTGTTGTTTCATGTCTAATGTGGCAGTAATTATTAAGTATAATGCTAAGAAATGTCCTGGTCTCCTCTTCATGTTTTCTTGGAGACAAGTGGTCATGTGACCAGGTACCTCACGTCATGTGACCATGTACGTCAAGTTCTGTGACATGTATTTGTGAAAAAAGTGTTACCATAGCGCTTTTGCGACACAGTTTAATATCAAAAAGTCTGAAATTCCTCCTTGTGAAAGCGCAACAACTTGTTAGCAATATTTCAGTGTTATTTCTTCTAAATTCAAGTGCTTCCATTAACATTTTTTATTGCACTATTTAGATTTTGCGCATTTCTAAGGGTAGTGGAAATGCAGCTACTGTTCCTGAACGTCCAGGTTAGTGTGGAAAGAGCAAATGATGAGCAAGTGGCAAAGAAAGTTGCACATGACTGATCAACCTGATGTGCAATACATGGTGTAAACCACTGCTCCCATCGCCCCCTCTGCTATCCTGCCATCTCAGACAATGGAAGCTCTGTCCAGCACATCAACCCGAGGGTGTAGAAGATTGAATGAGACCTGCTGCGTGTTTCTGCAGCAAAATAAAGAACAAGGCAAGTGCAGGTGAAGAAAGAGAGAGGGCAACCCATAGGTGCGACCCCACTGATGAGATGAGAGGCGGTCCAGACCTGCACGACACACCATTAGAATCTGAGACAGAAAGGGGAGATGAAGAGAGAGAGAGAGAGAGAGAGGGGGACAGATAGTGGGAGCCCTGTGTCACTTTATCAAATTCCTCCTCGGCACTCGGTAACAGAGGTCAGGGGAAGAAAAGCATGGGGGCAGAGTGTAAAGCTGAGTGAAAACACAGTGCTGCTCTAATACCTTTCATAAAGCGAAAAGCCTCCTCATCCACCAGCTGTGATTAAATATAACCTGAGTGCTGAAAAACAAACCCCCACTATGTGGCCCAGGCCCAAGTTTCTGTGTGTACGTGTACACTCCAAGGGTGAGGAGGGTAAAAGCAATTTGTGGAGAACTTGCTTGGTAAGTGGAGTAAAGGTTTTCTGAGGGGTTTGAAGTCTTGTGAGAAGGAAGTGGAGAGATGAGCTTGATGTGCACATATTGGTCTGCAGCACTTTGACACTACCCAGGCAATGCTTGACGTGTTAGCTCCTGAGACTCGTGACATTATCGCTGTCATCAACAGCTGGAGTTTAATAGTGACGGTGGAACTTTTAACTGAACAATAGTTGCAGAAACCCTGTGAATGATGGGTTTGAACATCTTCTTACATTGTTGCCCTGATGACACATGGTTCCCAGGAAACACTGTGTCTGTGTTCCAGCTTGTTTTGCTTTTGCCCAAAAAAAAAAGATTGAAATAATTTGAATAAACATTGTCAATGAAAAGTGATTTCTCCAAAACCAAAACACCTGCATCTTCTCTCTTTGAATAGTTTAGTAGCTTAGCTTTAAGACACATGGGAACACATGGACAAGTAGGCTTTGTTTGTTTAAAACTAAGTTTTACATTTAAATTTGATCCTGGTAGTTGTATCTGTATGATGTGTCACCCACTCTCAATGTGATAGTTTAATATGGTCGACAACTGACTGTTGGCTCTAAAGTGAATCCTGTATTTGAACTCCTTCAAAGTCTCTTTGTAAATCTTTACATGTTTAATTTTAGCTTGTTTTCAGACTACAGCCACGAAATAACATCTTACAAATGATGCCTTACATCAGAAGAGCAGAGGTAAACCCCAGCAGACAAGGTCACTTGTTATCATTGTTAGCTGCTACCTAGCTTAAAGCTAACAAGCTAAAGATGCCAGTATACTCTAAAAACTATATTTTATCTGGAAAAATGTCACTCTGTCCCTTGGACTACAGCCAACTTCCACAGAAGATTATTACAATGGAAATTGAAATGCAAAGGATATAGGATATAGGTACTCTTCTATGTTAGCATCATACTAACTAACAAATCTTACAAATGCTCAATGCTGAACAAATCGTCCAGCGTTTACCCATGGAACATGTAGCCAAGCCCAATAATGAATATTTTCCCAATCGGGAGGAAAAGTTACTAACATAAACCATGGCTTTGAGATGAAAGCGGCTTCCACACCTGTGCTTAGCGGGTCACACCCTTGGATAACAGCAAAAATGGCAGAAAGGAAATGATCCAAAACAATGAACATCGATGCAACGCAAAACAATCTCTGCCAGATGATCAAGAGAAATTCTAACAACCAGACCCAAGTTCTCAGTCTGCAGAACCGAAGAACTGTAAAGATAATAACTGGGCCTCAAACCCCTGTTATGAGTGATTCAGCTGTTAAAGGGATGAAAGGCTTGGTACACTAAAAACTTCCAAGTTCTGTACTTTACAGATATGGTTCATGACATGAGTGATAAAGTATTGCAGCAGTCCACCCAACTTTGAGATCAATTTTACTGCACATAGGTTAAATTTTTATAAAGCAGCAATCTGAAGTGCTGAAACAAGACTTTTTACACCTGCTATAGGGGGAGATGAGGTGTTAAGCAGGTTATCTGCCCCTAGTAAATCTGTCTAGACTGCATCCAAGGTCCATTCATTGCATTTTATAAACAATGAAGCCTTTTTCTGGGACCCCAGGCATTTTTTTGAAGAGAGATGGACTTCAAGTCAACAAATCAGTTGTGAAGTTCTTCATCTCCAATGTTCTATTCTTCTTGCATCATGCAAAGAGCCATAACAAACATAAGGAAGACAAACTTGTAGGACGCCTCCACTGCTTGACTTGGTGAGACATCACAACAAAGAGAATGCTGATGCTCTACCAAAGACAAAGGCTGCTATGGAGGATACTCCCCTTTCATCTCCCCACACCACACCTGTATCATCCTAACAGGATGCCCCGTCCCCATATTCCAACGATGATGGTATTCAGTGACAAGATGAATAATGTTGTGGACTTAAACTACATCCCGGCCCAGCCAAATCTCCCTAAATTCCACTCTGGCCCCCTCAAGACAATCCTGCAATCCCCATTGATTCCCACCTCCCAGCTACAGTTTCATGTGTGAAGTGAGACTACATAAGAAATGAGGCAAGTTGTCACTGTGCTTGATGATGGACTTTAGTGCAAGAGGTTATCACATGAAATATTTTAATCTTTTGAATACATTACACTTCAGATAAAATCCTCCTGTAAAGCAGTATTTATCACATCTAGAGACCACCAAAGTACAAAGCAATGTTTTTCATGTGTTTGCTAATTCCTTATTCCTTGTGTGCATTGACTTTTGCCTTTCATATTCATGTTGATAATCTCAACGATACAAGTGCCAAAGAA
This sequence comes from Gouania willdenowi, assembly GCF_900634775.1. Classification (NCBI taxonomy): domain Eukaryota; kingdom Metazoa; phylum Chordata; class Actinopteri; order Blenniiformes; family Gobiesocidae; genus Gouania; species Gouania willdenowi. The sequence continues at coordinate 15,575,053 of NC_041046.1, read as the reverse complement.
CTTTTAAACATTCTAGATAACTTTGGACTCTCAACTCAGAAAAAGGGGGCATACATCAAATGTTTCAATAGTTTCGGTGAGAGAATGGAGTCACACTGCTGTGTGATATTCACAATATCTACTCCTGCCCATCCTAATAAAGATGCAGCAGAGCTGATCAGAAAGCAGTACAGTAATGCCGTACATTATTTACCCATGCTTTTGTATCTGCACCAACCCAACTTCAATTCCTCTTGATTCCTGACTACCTTCTAAATGAGTTCAGTCCTAAAGTTGTGAATGTTATCAACTCTAGAGCCCCAGTGAAGATAAAAGCTTTAACAACCATGAATATGTCATCCTGGAGAGATGCCAAACTGGTTAAATATCAGAAAATAGTATGCAAAACTAACTCTCAGTTATTTCTCTCATCTATAAAGAGGGCCTAATAATTTTTTATTTTATTTATTATTGTAGTTTTTATTTGTAGGAAACTAAAAAAGTAGCTTGTAAAATTCAGAATATTGAGTTTAAAGTCAGAGTTCGGAGTTTAAAACCAGAATTGTGAGATTAAAGTCAGAATTCTGAGGAAAAAAGTCAGAAATTTGAGTTAAAAGTCAGAATCCTGAGATCAAAGTCAGAATTTTCAGGAAAAAAGTCAGATATTTGATTTTAAAGCCAGAATTCAGAAATTAAAGTCAGAATTTGAATTCTGAGTTTAAAGTCGTGTTTTCTTTTTCTAAGAAAATGCTTTTTCTCTGAGAATATTAGTAAACAATAATAATAGATGTTCTGTTACAGACAGACTGACCAGCAGCAGACTCAGCAGAACTGCTACGTATCTAAAACACCATGCAGTAATTTTACAGCTTTGTTTTTAGGTTTGAGGTTCCTCAAGGATACATTCTAGGACCACTATCTACATGCTGCCCTGAGCTCAGATTATAGAATGTCATCATACGTATGCAGATGACACACAACAAAATAAAAAAAAAATATTTGATGTAAAAAAAAAAAAAACCTGACAGCTATGCAGCTTCAGCTTGCTTCAAACCAATTAGTGTTTTTGTATTCTTTAATGTTATATACCTCAAATATTTTTAATGCAGAATGTTATATGAAGTGTTTTCAAACCTTGAAGTCATTGCACTACAGGCTTACTGCACTTACTGGAGTACTCAGTTACTCTGCCTATGAATGCTGAAAGCAGCAAAGCTTAACAGAAACTTACATCATAAAGGTAGAAAAACACAACACAAAACCAAAAACTTTGATAATTGATGTAAAAAAACAAAAAACAAGTTCAATAAATCTGGGGATAGTTTGGGTACTTTCAATTTTCATATCACAATAAGTGTTAACTGTCAATGTTCCCCCATCCACACTGTGAAAGAAATCAGTGGATTTAGCTAAGCATAAAAACATATTACAATAAAATCGAATGCATTATATTCACATTGCATTAATTATGACGTTAACTTCATAGTTTTAGCACCTTGAAAGAATAAAAAATAGATGTTCACCTCACTTGCCCTTGAAAGCTCTTAAACCTAACACTGTAATACAGTTTGCTAACAGAGGATACATTAGGTTACACCGCCTTAAATCATCTTCAATAAAGCTCCTGAAAAGGGAAAGGCAACGGCATTGCAACTCCGACGTGTGATGAGCCATAATATCCTATAACTTTATTTTAGATATGCCTATGTGGTCCTTAGAGATAGAGAAAGATTGGACCATCAGTGTCACTCTGAGACCCAGTGTGGAGCCTTGTTTTCTTGATCTAATAGAGGGTAATGATCCAGAGAGCCAGGCTAGGCGTCCTCTACCACAGAGCAGGCCTCTAGGGGCTACTCCACCCTTGAGTGTGGCAGTGGTCATGGCAGTGCAATAAAAATAAACACATGCAGGCGGGGAGTCTATTTGGCTGAGAGTGATGGCTAGCTTGTTGCTTATCCCAGCCCAATAAATCTCCATACAGGGCTGCGAGATGAGCACCGCTTATCTCATCAGCCTCCGACCGAGTGCCAACGCTCACACCTCTGATTTATCATAAACAGGGGACGGGAGAAGACTTTCACTACTGCAAAACTAAAATAGAGGGTAATAGGTTGGGAGAAGGATGCGCTAGTAGCTATGGAAGAAAATGAAATAAAAAAAAAACCTGGAGAAAAAAAGACATTATTGAAAAGCAGAGGGCACGGGCAAATAATGCAGAAATATAGAGCGCAAACAGAAAGGTTTTCAAGGGAAAACATGGAGGCTTTGGCGAGAGGCAACACAATAAACTGCAAATAAAAACTCTCCAACCTGGAGAAGAGGATGAGAAGGAGGAGGAGAGGGATGTGTGAGGGTAAATGCCACCATATCCATGTCAGGGAGTGGTGGAGGGGGGAATTGCACTTGACGTCTGGATTCAGCTTTTTTTTTCAATGCGGGGAAAGAACAGAGAGGGGCTTTGAGATGTTATATTAGAAGCCAACCAAATGCACGCTGTCTTATAGTGAAACATGCCCTTTTTCTTGACTGACACTGGTAGGACACATATTGTGCTGTACTCTCAAAGGCTGTTCATGATCACAGAGAAGTGTGTTTGGTGAAGCACTCTGTAAGTACACCCGTGTGGTGCAAACAGATTATATTCCTTCAGAGGGCAATTGATTAAAAGGGGTTACTTAAAATATCTTAAAACTTGAAACATTTTCTACCTTTTTGCACTGCCATGTCACCTTAAAATGTTAAGTTTCCTAAAAACATTGTTAGCATGTTTTTTTTTGCTTTCCAAAAAGTGTATAAGCCTCCAAAAACATGTTAATATGTTTTTTAGTCATTCAAGAATAAAAAGATAGTTTGTCTAAGCTTTATTCAACCGTTCTTATGCTAATTTATTGGCAAACACAATCTTTTTTTTATTTATTTTGTCATTCCCATGACAAAAGTGCCACCAATCGTCTTTATTTTATTTTTTTACATTTGACTAATTGTAGATGCAAAAATGCAGCAATTTTTTTCCTCAAAATTATACCAAATAACTTTTGTTATGAGGGTCAAGGTTTGAGATTATTGTTCTTCCTAATCACAAGTGTAACTGCCTGATAAACACTTGTCATTTAACATAACATCTGTAATATTCTGTGGTTAATAAGCAGTGATTCGCAAACCTTTTTAACTCAAGTCCCTCCTTTGTCTGACTACAATATTTTGCTTAGAAAACTATTTAAACAACTATAGATCATAATGATGGAATGAACGAGTGATAACACGCATTTTAAAGAATCTGATTTTGTAAATAAGTGGAAAGAAACAGTATTTAGTGCAGTGGTTCTCAACCTTTTTTGGATCGTGACCCTATTTTGATATCAAGAATTTCTGGTGACCCCAAAGACATTTTTTTCTAGAATTTGTTTTTTTAACATGTTTGAGCTCAGATACTGTATATATTTAGTTTAACTGTATTTACATAGTGAAAATATAGATATACAGTTGTTTAAGATTGTGTGTTGTTTCAATTTGAAAAAATAAAAAATAAAAAAATTTCAAAAATCTATTATACATTTGCAGAAATCTCAAAATGAATAGATTTATTTCTATAGTTTGTATAATTTCCTGTCATATCACACCTGGGGTTGTACCAAGACTGACACTTTATTTGTTCATTTTTCACTCTCTCTCTCTCTCTCAAGTACCCCCTCTAGGTGTACACGTACCCCCATTTGAGAAACAGTGCGCTAAATGACAGAACGCAGTGTCGTGCCTTTTGAAACTGTCGTTCTGAGTTTAGAAAGCAAAGAGAAGCAAGACTAATAGGTAAATGTGTGTCAAAATGGCTGTAGAAAATGAATAAAGAACAGGCAGAGAAAGGTAAAGACAGTCAGCCAATGGGGCGACCTGTGTCGCGCTTTATCTTTTATTTCGCCCCACTCGCTCCCTCTCCCTCCATCTTATGGTCTTTTGAATTAGTGTGGTAAGAGGCGAGAATAAAGAAGGTGGGAGGGGAGGATGGGGAGTGACGGGGAACTGACGGGCATAATATTCTCATCACTCTTCACTCCGCCATCGTTGGTGAAGAGCGTGGCCCAGGGCACTCAGCAGCCCAGCCAGCCGCCTCACAGACCCCGCAAATATCGCTAAACCTCAATTTTTCATATTTCCCTGTATGCATAAGGAGATGAAAAATCATCCGATCATTTGTATTGTCTGACTGAGGTTATACACAAATATTAGTTTATCTACCACACCTCAGATTGCCTCCCTAAGCAAGACGGATTGGTCTTTTGGAGGGGGCAATATTCCCCGGGAACATATTCAGTCCATCTTTTATGTGCTGCAATTCATGGAGCAGCAGGTATGAGCTCCATCTCCAGACAGGCTCGATAAAGCTAAACACCCGACAGAGACACCGCTTATCACACACAATGTGCTTTAATTGCCATACGATTTTCAGCAGAGTGAAATTTATAGTTTTCTAAAGCGATCTCACGCAAAAAAAGGCGCAACACTAAATATTCATTTTCCTCGCAACATTTACCAAGCACTTAGCTAAAATGAATATTAAAGCAAAACAAGCAAAGGAATCAATTTGACTTGTGAGGTGAGGGTGGAAAAAACTCTTTAAATCACAGCTCCAATTGATTTCCGTTACCTCTTCGGTGAACTTACTGAGTCTCAGGTACTCTTCTCTGAGCGAGGGAGATAAGGAGAAAGTGAGAAAACCAGGGGGTAACACACTGTGAGGACGAGTTCTGAGTCAGAAAGCTATGGGTGATTATCTACACTCAGCCATGTGTAAAACTCATTAAACAAAGCGTAATGCCTTTAATCAAATCAATGACACAAGCAACTCCAAACTGATGACTTTTATCAAAACTAAGGAAAACCATGGCAAATTTCTCATTTACTGATAAAAAAATAAGTAAAGACTGGGGAATTATTGCCAAAATTGACCTGCTTGTTGTCTGGCTTGAAATCAATACTATTGTGTGGGATAAACAAAAGATAAAAAAACTAGGAAAAGTAAAGTGGATGGCAAGGAGGTTAAAAACCGGCAAGGAAGCAAGAAAAAGCATGCTTCTCTCATACTATAACAATTAGGTAAAAAACCTTGCCACAATATTCATATAAAAAAATGCAGCACAGCTAATCATAATAACCAAATAAAGCCTGTTACATTCAAAAAAGTAAAAAAAAAACTGAAGGATGCACATTGGAAATTCTTGGTGAAGACCCACGGAGTGCAGCTTCTCTATTCCCTTCCAATCTGCATTTTAATCTCCTGTGAGCTTTGAGCTTGTGACAGACTAGGAAACGCTTGGGCAGGGGTGTTGTGGGTAATTAGGCGGGTGGAGGTACAGATGTTGAGTGGTGGAGAACCCTTACTGGGACACTGAGAAGCACTGGAGCACAAATAACCCGGCATCTGCTTCTCTCTGCCAGCTTTAAGTACCTTTCTTTGTTGGGGTACGGGTCTTCATTTTTTACCATTGACAGGCAGTGTTACTTCACTTATTTGGTGGCAGCTGGTTAGGAAAGGTGTGCAAAGAAAAAAATCAGTGAGGGGGAAAACTGCCAACACACACACACACACAGACACACAAGCGCAGGACGCAGTTTAATTAATTGCGAGGAGATTACATGGTCTTCCAACCGTGTAGTTTGTCATCAGAGCCCATTACACACTTCTATTAGATGTTTCTTCACAGTGTCAAGTGCAATTTCAAGTAAAGTCTTGGTGGAGGATCTGTAACTATAAAGAAAGTCATAATCGGGGCAAACCAGGTTCATGCCAACTGAGGCAAAAAATAAACTCTGCCACACCACAATTAGCAGAAGGCAACATGTAAACAAATATGTCTCATTGAAGTGGTGCCTATTTCATGGTGTGTCACTTACTCAAGCTGTGGTTGTCTCCAGGCCTGCAGTGGGCCTGCCTATGTTGCCCCGCTATCGCTCTTCATTTCAAAGGGATAAGCTTTATTTTCATTGCAGAGCAATGAAGTGTCTTTGTATGACTGCAAAGCCGACCACAATCAATCTTACAACAGCAGAGTTAACAGGACAGAAACCAATGCAGCCGTTACTCGGCACAGAACATTACCAGTGTATGGACTCATTACTCATCAGAGGCTGCGTTAGACACCGCTCACTTCACACTCACGCTGGATATGAGAGAGAGAGACAGGAGTCCTGCAGCAGACATCACTGCTGCACACGGAAAAGCTGTCAAATATATTTTTATTTACTCAAGTTAAAAGCAGTTCTATGGGGGGGGGGGGGGGGGGGGGGGGGGGGGGGGAGAAAAAAAAGTATATCGTATGCAACAATTACAACTAAACATTATTAATCTGCTACTTACTGCCATCTTCTAGTGTGGAGGGTTTATTCATCACTTTATTTCACTCGTTCATAGCCACAATTTCACACTCACATCCTATGAGGCATGCTTCTAGTCATGATTTAGTCATTAATCGGCCTAGAACTTTTTTTTTTTTTAGATCATCTCAACTATGGAATAAACAGTAACACTTTACTTGAAGTTTTATTACATTGTCATTATTATGACATGACATGTCATTAGCATGAATGAGGCGTCATGAAGGCTGTCATTAAGTGTCGTCCTTTACCCTATCCCCTAACCTTTCATCACCCTAACCCCACTAGATCCTCCACCTCCACCCAAAAAATTCCAACATAGCTCCAAATGTGTCATAATTTCGCGAAAGGTGTCACAATTTAGGGACTGCACTTAATGACAGCCTTCATGACACTTTATTAATGCAAATGACAGAATAATGTCAGCCTTATGTATAAAACTTCAAGTAAAGTGAATAAACTGCCTAAAAAAACTCAGGAACTCAACAATTTAGCATGTATATATATATATATATATATACATGAAAAAAAACCCCACTAAAAACCCTGTTGTACATGTAACATTGAGACATGTTTAGACATATTTATTATTGTATTTGTATGTAATTGTATTTAATTCAGAATTTGCTATTGTATATTTATCGTAAATAGATTGCTGCTTTTTATTAGGGACCCCAGGAAGACTAGCAACCACTATGATGGAAGCTAATGGGGATCCCAATGAACAATAAACACCTGATCTCTGATGGCCCACAGTGTACCGTCATAATGTAATGAATGTACATAAAAGTAATGAACATAATACACTTTGGAAACTGCTTGGCAATGTAAAAAATTTTTTTATGGATTTCTTTGAATGTGAAGCTTTTCTTTGCACTGCCAACTGTCTTCAGACAACAACATTGCATTTGAACATAGTTCAATTAAATCATAAAAAAAACATCACTTCCTTATACCTGATTAAGTTAAATATAATTCAATTGACTTTTTTAAATGGAAAAGTAATGCAAACTTTGATTATTCTGAGAATCTAATGAGATGGAATAGACAATGACGTTGTCTCCACATCTATAACTCCTGAAACAAAATATTCTACAGAAGAAATTGAAGCAAAATCTGATCCTGATCATGAGTGTAAATATTCTCAAAATGCTTCCCAGGTACTATAAGAAACACATCGGGACTTTACATTGAAAACACAAGTGAACATAGAGCACATAACACAATTCAAACATTTGGTCCTCATGTAAAATGAATGCAATCCTCATCAAATCCAAACCATCCAACCTTGTTTATTTTTTCAAAATACAATAACCAGTGTAGCAGCAAAACTGATGTACTTGTCTTTTAATTAGAAGGCACATTATGTGGTTCCTGGTTTTACTGAAATTTACCCAGAGTGCTCTCGCATTCCTGTGTTCTACGCCACGTACCCACAGATAAATGTGTGTGACAGATTGTGTGCCTTCCTGGAGCCGCCACCACAGTTGGTAAAAGTAACTAATGACACAGCAGTTAATGGTCAACATTAGGAAAGAGGGAATAATAGACTATAATCCATGCATCAGCCTCATAACCCCAGCTCTAATTGGCCACACACACACTGTATAATCTGAGAAAAGCAGTCACAGAATCCCATTTGTGATTTTATAACCATATATGACTTTGTGATAAGACAGGCAGAGAGGAGCAGTTGTGAAGCCAGGTAGCAGCATCGCACACACCACATGAGTCCTAAAAACCTGCTTATTTTCCTCACGTTCCTCACTGTCAATGCTGTAAGACCAAATGTCTCCTCGTCACTACTGCCAGTGAGACCGAGGACAGCTGCTCGGCAGAACAACCCCAGTACACACACACACAGACACACGCCAACATTAAAACTGTAACTAGGCACTGGGACCCCCAGTAATTGGGCTTTCTCACTGCAGCAGGCAACAACAAGCAATGGCACATTCCTGTCTTACCACAATGGCAGTTTAGAAAAAGATTGGCATAATAAAAGAGAGCACAAACAAACATCCCAGAGGACCTCAGCGACAGCATTCAGATGGTTTCAAACTGGGCGATAAACACCAGAACATGATCAGGAAAAAAACAGGAAGCACTACCACACACAGGAAGTGACACAAGGTTTATTTCATTGGGATCCTAAACAATAACGAGTGAAAAATGTAAAAAAGAAAGGCTAATGAGAACAGCAAAGACATAGGTGCGGGTGTTTACAAGTATCTGCCTTTCATTTGAGAGGGAACCGAAATGGAAATTGAGGATAAACAATCAATGCCTCATTATATTCTCACAACATGTTCACAGGCTTGTTTTTATACCCCTGTCAGTTTGTTGTGAGAGACTAAATTTGGCTTGTGTTTGTTATGCTACTGCTATTACAGGCTGATGTGTCCTCATTTTTAATTTCTGTCCCAGTTTTTTTTTTCCTTTCTTGTTTATCTTCTGCTCCAATATTCGCCTGTCGTACTTTGTTGAATCTCCATCTTTGAGGGATCCACATATTTACGCCACTGCTATCCCTAAGAGTGAATGAGTTAAAAGCACAATAGACATCTCTTACACTTTATCTTCTTTATTCTCTTTTTTATTCTCATTTTCTTCCCAAGGCAGAGGGAATGTTGATGTCTGCTAACTTCAAATCCTCTTAGTCAAACCTACAATTACAGCCTTGTCTATCTCTACCTTAAACATTGCTCAACAAGAAAAATATGCCAAAATGCCGCAATCTCTTTCATTTGGCCTCTGAAATTAAACAAGCTGCTTGCAGCCATGTTGTAAATTACCCTAAAGAATGTGCAACTGGGTGCAGACACAAAGAGCACATCACTTAGGCTCCCTCAATAACAGAGCACTAATAATTTGTAACATTTAGTGATATATACTATTTTTCAACCTGCTCTTTTGTCACCTTGGGCCCCTTCAGCCTCAGGGTGGAGATCTTATCTGATAAGGATGTCATGTCAGAGATTTGTTACATAGACATAACATGCTTCTCGAAAGAAGAAAAGCCACTTTCTTGGCATGTGAAGACACAGCCCCATAGAGTCTCTAATATACACAGGAATTCAGCTGCTTAGAGCCTATCCATCTCACAGTCACTGACATAGAGCACTGACATCAGCAATGGTGGTTTCTATATGTGAATACATGGCAGACAAGTAGTGTCGTTGGTGGAAACTGAAGACATAATCCAAAACAATAAAACTGCTTACATTTTCATAAATTGGTAATCACAAATAATGTGGCTTTGAAACTGAGAATAATACAATATTAGCGACCAGATTAATTTATAACCAGTTGATCACAAGTTGTACAAGGTATAATGATTTGTGCTGTACTCAAGTCAAGACTACACTATTCGAGACCAAGACTTGCCCGAGACCAGAATGAATAAAACATAACCAAGACTTTTGGCAGTCGAGACCCCGACTGAGACAAGCTGAGACCAAGACAAGACCATAAAAACAATTTCAAAAAATATGACAAGGTAGAACAGTAAAAGAACATTCTCTCTTTAATTTTAGTTTTCTCCTAACTACATCTGGCAAGAAAAAACAAGATGTCTGCAACACTTTCAAAGCACAACATGTAAAAATCTCAAATTTTGACAAATTTGTTCAACTAACTTTTTGCAAAGAATAAATCCTTGTATGTATTTAAAAACTACTGATGAGTGCAGAATTATTCTGATTATCTGAAAACAGGACACATAAGGCCTGTTCAGAGGTATTTAGATGGATTGATGGCAGCATTTTTGCAGGTGTCTGACACATACGGCACTTGAAAAGATTTTGAAGTAGGCAAAACAATCAGTGAGTGAACGCTAAAATTACAACATTATTTAGTCAGGAATAGTTCCAAGAGGTTCTCCTTAATATCACATTAATAAAGGTAAAGAATAGAAGATCACTGCTGGTCTTGACTGGTCTTTACACAAAATCCCAAGTCCAGCCAGTCCGAAACCAAGAAAAGACCGAGTAAAAATGCTCTTGAGTCCGAGACAAGACCAAGACCATTAAAACAATACTCGTACTTACTAGTTTTACAGGGTGTAGGCTACTACTAAGATAATATAGTAAAATACACTAAAATAAATGACAAAATGCAGTGAATTAACCTGCACAGTAGTAATGAGACCACAGGGTAAACAAAAGCATGGAAAGATGTTGCTTTAATAACAGGTTGAGCAGCTTTGCAAAGCTGCAAAGATCTTCTTTCAAAGGTACTTTAACATTTTCTCTCAGAAATGGAAACTTTACGACGCATGTCGATGCAATTTGCTCAGGACAGTAAAATAAAACTAGGATAACTTTTTCAAATTTGTATGTTAAAAAGATCTGATAAATAATAAGTTGAAGTCATTGTGCTCCTAGGACCACTAGTTTCTGCAGGCAACACTTGCGGGTTGTGTCCCACCTGAGGCTGCTGTCAGAATTTGAAGGATCAGAGGCACCTGATGACTCCATCTCTAAGGATCAATGAAATCTTTTTAGAATACTTAGTGAATCATGATTAATCCTCTCCATCACTGATGACCCAAACTGGTACTTGATCCGTAACAGATTGCCAGCCTGGCCAGGCCTCTAGCAAAAATCAGAGGGACTGAACAACAACATTACTAGACTGGGAGAAAAAGAAGATGTAGTACAGTACTGTCACTGGTAAAACAAACTATGCTCAATAGTGTATGGCAAAAAAAGAGAAACAAAGAGTGTGTGAGATCCAATGGAGGATTTTTTGTTTAAAGGTTTTTGCTGACATGCCACTAGGAGGAAATTCAAAAAATGCCTTGATTATGGGTGTCACTCCCAGAGTAGTTAAGACACGCCCAGTCACAGAAGCCCCACCCCCGCAGTGCTGCACAGTTTTGCATGGAGCTGTCAATCAATGCTCACTGGGGGTTGTGAGAGGAGGAAATCTAGTCCCTCTTCCCATCTTTTATAGGAGGGGCGAGGCCAAGACTGATGGTTAGTGACATCACTGATACAAAAAGACGTCACTGATCTAATCTCAGCCAATAGCAAACATCAATAAGCCTTTTCACACTCTCGTTATGGTTCAGTTCTTCTGCATTAGGTCAACGGTCAAGAGGGATATACTGTACTCACCATGGCTGACAGTGTAGGAAGCGAGTCTGACTGAGATTTTTACAATTTTTGCCGTTGGAGCGTTGACTCCTTGAAAGATGTTTTGTGCAAACGTGGCATCAGTCTTCAAGGCAGAAAAGCAGAGTTAGTTGCTAAAGCTAATGCTGCACACGAGCTGCAAATTCCAGTTTTGCCTGATGTTTCAAGAGTGACCCAGGTTATAGTCACATTTTGTAAACATGAATTGGGCTGATCAGTGCTGTTTCACTTAATCAGAAAATACTTTAATAAACACCAAGGGGTTTAATTAAGTCTAAGTATAGTATAAATGGCAAAGAGCGCTGTACTAAAAAAAACAACAAAAAACAGCAAGACTACACAAAGAAAATGTGCAAATAAAATGACCTACGTCAACGTGCACTTCCTTCAAATTAGTAAATAAAAAAACAATCATATGGACCTGGTTAATGAATGGTGTACTTCATGAATGTACTTTCTCAAAGTGAGAACTCTGTAATACTGTAATACCTGCCTGGTCCACATCCCTGGTGTCATATAATGAGTAATTTATATACATGTACAGTACATGTCTGTGATATGGATCAATTGTTAGTCATGAACACATTAAGATTAGAACAAGTCACTTTCTTTGTATTATTTTAAACTCTACTTGGCAGTAAAACTATTCTGATTCTGATGTGGAAAAGATACTGTTTTATTATTACAATAGAGCAAGGCAAAAGATGATGACCATTTTTTTTTGCAACTTCTTGTCCATTAAAAGCTCAAATACTCATTGAAATGCGTTTGTTGAAAGCCGGTATAAGTGAGTGACTGCAGTCTGAGTGTTGCACTTGCAATATATTGGAATGTCAGATAGATTAGGCCTACCTTTATCGTACAAAAAGTCTGCTAAATAATGGGCAGTCACTATGACAAATAAATATAAACACTTAGACTAAAATGTGATGAGTGGGACTAGAATGAATAAACTGCATTACTTCAAGTCTAATTAAAAATGTATTGAGCAGAAAAAAGTGGTTGCAGGGTGTACTTAGACTTTAACAGAAGATGAGACCAATAGATAATGATTGAAAGTTGTCCAATGCTAGAAAGAATGAATAACAGAGCAATAAGGGAAAAAAAAATAGGCAAGAACAGCAAAGATACAACCACAAAGAAGTTTATTGGCAGGACATAATCCAACAGACTGGTTTGTATTGTGCTGAACACAAGACAAAAACAATCTAAGATGAGAAATTAATGAAATTAGCACTTGAGCTTTATTCTCCATTAAAAAATGTGAAAAAATATCATTAAAAAAAAAAACACACACACACAATAAGGAGAGCACATGGTAAGTCAAATGTCAAAGGTTTCAATTAGCTATTTAATCAGCTGTCAAACCTTAGTAATATGTTTGATGCTGTCTGTCTTTTATTCTACGAATAGTGGATGTACGAAGAAGGAGAAAGAAGAAAGAAGAAAGAAGAAGGAGAAAGAAGAAGGAGAAAGAAGAAAGAAGAAAGAAGAAGGAGAAAGAAGAAAGAAGAAAGAAGAAAGAAGAAGAAGAAGAAGTTAGACGAAGAGGAAGAAAGACGAAAGAAGAAAGAAGAATGAAGAAGAAGAAGAAGAAGAAGAAGAAGAAGAAGAAGAAGAAGAAGAAGAAGGAGAAGGAGAAGGAGAAGGAGAAGGAGAAGAAGAAGAAGAAGAAGAAGAAGAAGAAGAAGAAGAAGAAGAAGAAGAAGAAGAAGAAGAAGAAGACTAAAATATTGCTAAGTAAATGGTTACTGATCATTTCCAGGTAGTGACATGTTTTTTGTTCTTGATGATGAAAAAAATAAGGTGGTTGGAAGAATCCGGTGCTTTCATGGTTAGTCTCTGAGGCTGAAATTGAGTAAAACTAAATCAATGCTAGCCGCTCTAACCCTGTCATCACTGATATCATAAGAAAGTGCTAATTAACTTACTGCAACCTCTGGAACAGCTCTGACCGGAGGGCTAATGTAGTATAATCGCGTGTGGGGCTCGGTGCTTACCACCCCAGGACTTTCTCCCTTCCCAGTCAAAGTTAATCGATTGTAAACTGCAGCTGAGGTCACAAAAGCCTGCAACTTCCATTGCTGACCCTACCACACCCCCGGGCAGGACCTTAATGGAGCTATACTTCTTAGAAATCAATACTCAAACTGGGCATGGAAAAAATATAACCCCCCTTCTAATGGGACCTGACAACAGGCTGTGCTTTAAATGTCTAAATACAAAAGGTAGTCCATGAATTTACAAGATGGGATTTTCTGGTTTTACACTTATACAAGGTGATTATTAAAAAAGATCTAACAAATAATGTGTGCAAAAAACAGCAAATACTTCTTTCCGATCAAATTTTGTGAGTGAACCAACTGTTTTTACTATTATGTCTTGAAAGGAATGATGAAGTAAAACAAAATTGTAACAAAAAGATCTGGCCTATTGACAGGTAGGCTGAAGCATCCAGCGTAGAGGTTACCTATTTAAGACAACAGCAGCCACACCAATAAAGCAACGGCATTAATTCCTCCTCACCTTGGGAGGACCTGTTTGAGTGACTGTGTCCCGTTAAGATTAATTCCCTCTTAATACTAATTGGTCCTTCAGCTGTGGAGGACCCTGGGGGAATGGGCTCTCTTTGGTCCACTCTTGCTGGGTCTCAGCACCATTGGAGGGGTGCTGATGAGCTGGCGTTTTTATCAGCCGCTGCATTCTGCCAGAGCTTCCCCAAGGGCTCTGCACAAGATGTAATTAAGTCTCACACAATCCATAATTGCTGTGTTTACAATTACTGAAGACGAAGAACACAGAGACACAGTAGGAAGACGACAGGGGAACTGGAATAAAAGATGGGGGGGCGGGGTGTGAAACTGTGAGAAGAACGAGCTCGCTCCTACATTAAAAGGTGAAGATTTCATATTGAAATCTCTTTTTCGACCTCCCCTCACTATGCCTCAATAAGCTCTTACTGCTGCTTGGCAGGGGCAAAGCCCATCACTTATTTATTTTTCCCAGATAGCCCTATTAATTTACCCGAGGCCTAGAGTGCTCCAGCAGACAGCGATGTGGACTGGATCTGCTGTCCCTTGGGTGCTCCTCAAGGAAGAGCCGTAAATGACCCAAATAAAGGGTACTTTTGAAGGCTGCGGAGAGGCGCCGGCACCATTAAAACTAAATGAAGTGTTTATTAGCCGTGCCGACAGCGCTCTAAACACTGCCAGATCAAGGGCAGTTACAGTTAATGTGTCTCTCTCAGGCATTCACTGTTTGTTTAGCCTCGTCAGTGGGCCTGAAAGAACCAAAGGACAGACTTTTTCATGCTTTTTTCATGCATTAGTCCTTCCAAGTTCTCTACCATTCTCACACCTGGTCTTCAACTTCTTCTTTTTTCACATTTTTTTTTTTTTTTTGTCGCATCAGCTACCATACAAATTCCCTCTCACCACCAAACTCTTTTTCTCTGTCTATCTTTGATGGAGAAAGCCTATATACTGTGGTTTCCCACTTGGATCTGGAAGCCACATATCAAGGTTAATATAAGGGAGGTGTGACAGCAGCAAAGCGGACTCATAAGACTGTATAATAAAAACAGCACTAGCACTGTGTGTTTCTGTGGAAAGTGGCCCCATTACTGTTTGTCTGTGTCTGGCTAGGCACGACACTCTGTGATGAGGGACCAAAAGTTACTTTCAAGATTCTGATTGCTTCGTGTTCAAAGATTCCCCTCAAAAGTTTCCCTTCCCTCTAATTACATTCTTCAATTCATTTTCGCTTTTAGACAAACTGCCAGAGAAGCTGCAGAAAAAAAGAAAAGGAAAGAAGCTGGGCTCAATTTCATTTTGTTATTTTCATATACGTTTTGGGTTTGTAATAAAGAAATATGGTAAATTGGATAAAATGGAGGATAAACTGTCCATTTATCTTCTTTATAGTTGCCCTGTTATATGCAGAGTTATTGCACACATGACATAAAACAGACATTTACATTTACAGAAATACAAATCATTGCATACACTGTACCTAAAAATGCTCTTTGGCAAGCTTTGACAATGCCTTCAAATGATGATGCTGAGCATTATTTCCTCATTAACTCAAATTCTAATGTTTTTTTTTCCCCCTCCAAATGTCCTTATATCTTCCCCCCACAATAATATCATGTGTGAGTGAGAATAATGGCACTCATTTAAAGCTAAATTAAAAGTTCAAACAATAAAGGCTGTGAAACTTTCATAAACCTCAAAACACATTTTTTTTCCCTTCCATAGAGTCTCTAATTATTTTTCATAACCTCCAGCACTGTACAGTAATATCACAGTTCCCTGTACAAACATGCCTGTCTGGGGCTGACGCCCTTAAAGCAAACTCCACCCATTCTGTGTCCCCAGTCCATGGCAACACTTCTGAAAATTAGCTGAAGGACCCGACAACAGTTGCAAATGAAGTTCTTCGCCAAACTGTGGTGTTTAGTATGAAGATTGATGTTGGACATGGTCCACTTCTGAAATCAGTGGCTGCAATTACAATTGAGTGTGATTATCATTGGCCATTAATAGAAGCAGATAGCGTGTCACAATCAGGGATGTGCATAATTAATCAGTGGTTACTCCACACAACTCCAATTCCCTCTCCCCTCTCACCCTCTTTTCCTCTGGGCTATTTTGAATGTAAAATGTACAGACAATTCCCAGCAGTGCAGCTAAATGCTCCGCCCAAAGCTTACAAGATGATGAGAGTCCTGCTATTGACAAACTATCACCGACTCGTAATGAACCCAGTGAGGGCTTTAGCTAATTGCTGATTCCTTCATTTATCATCCCTGCACATTTACACAAGCTCACCTTAAAGCTGATATCCGGACTTTCTGAGAAATCTATGTTTATGTATGATTCTTTTGAAATACAAAAAAATACCTAACTAGTCTTTTACTATGGTCTACTGCAGGTGGTCATTCATTTACATCAATGTATATAAGTCCCTCCTTCATCCTATAGACCCCTAAACAAATGGAAACGCCCAGCCAATAGGCTTTGACTTCCTGTTTTTGAGACTGTCAATCAATGTGAATGAGGAACTGTGCATGGAAACAAGGCCGCGCGTCACAACAGCAAACAGGTTTGATTTTGGCTCTTACCTGACCCATAGACCTATATCAATGCGACCAGATGCAACCTTGTTATGTTCCGTGATGCGCGTGCAGAAAAGTAGAGGCGTGGCTTCTGGTAGATTGCAGAGACAGGGGGAGGAAGTGGAGCTGTTGAGGGCGGGACATTGAGACGTCTTCTCAAGAAACTCCAAATATCAGTTTTAACTATGGTCAGTCACTTCTATTGCCTGAATGTTGGTTGTTACGTTATGGATCTTTGAAAACAAAGAAATCTATCAGCTACTGAAATCTAGATTCCTTCAAGAACTGTAAAATTTGGTTTTCAGATTGCAAGCATTCCTAGTTAAACAGGTAGTTTAGATCAGATGACTATCAAAGCTTTGCTTTTTTATTTGACCTTAGATCCTTGAATAAATAAAGTCTACAGTCAATTCTCACCAAAACACTGTCAAAAGCTTAAGATTGCATACTTTTTAACACTTGCATATAGGCTCTATGCCCACTATTCCTTTTGGACAACCAGGCTTTCCATCAATGCCACAGTCCGAAAATGTGAAGCTCCAGCTCAGTCACTGTGATTTATATAAGTTATTATAGTCCATTACAGAACACAAACAGAACAAAAATCCACTTTACAACTGAAGGAAACAATGGGACCACAGTCGTGAGCACTAACGTAATGGACGACTGAAATCCAGCAACATGTTTGAGCCGCCACTCACCACACATTGTTTTTAATCTAATTCTACACATGGTTTCGTTCAGTCCGAATCCGAAGCTCTCATGTTAACAAACCATAACAGATCTCTCTTAATCCACTTGACAACAAAGACGGATGCAAAAGACATTCCGCCTTTTCGTCCCTGAAAATCTGAGATAATTTGCATACAAAACACTTGCTTGAGGTAAGGGCATATATTAAAGCCATTATTTTGCGTTGTTCTTGGTTAGGAAAAGAAAAAAAAAAGAGTTTGCATAATTGTGTAGAGCAATATATAGGATGGAGATGCAGCTATCCAAGAGCAACTTAGTAAATCTGTCCTGTTGCTGCTGGCTATCAATACTCCTGCATTCTCTTGATAATGTTGTGGTAGACAAAGAGGGACAAGTTTCATTCGCAATAACCAATTTGGTAACACCATAGCTTCAAAGGCTTGTGTGTAAGAATCTTACAGTGTTTGACCTTCTCAAAAGTGTGCACTTAATTAGACAAATTCCCTCCAACTGTTAAGTCCAAAAAAATGGATTATAGAGAATTAACTGGATAAAAAAAGGACACACGTGCTTCCAATTACTAAAGCATACAAATATATCCATCAAACATGTCACCTGCATTCCCAGGAAAAAGTTGATCTGTTGCGTCAAATTCCCGAAAGTAATAAAATAAATTAGTAGTAAGAGAAACAAAGCTCCCCTCCCTTCCTTGACTGTGTTGTGATTACCAGTTTGATTAGCAACTTTACCCAAGTGATGCCTCAGAAGAAATGAAAAACTATGTGAGGAGGTAAAGGAGGATACAAAGACTTACTGTAATTGTTACAATTACAGTGTGACAGCAGGCCTAAGGTATGCGTGTAGTTTGCAAACCCACAGCCTGGGGAATTAGTCAGTGCTAATGTGGCCACTTTGCCAGATGAAAAGATTGCAAGGTTATTCATTGGCAATGGGGTCGTGTAATAGCTAAGCATTCAATGGCATGTCAGTGCAGGAGGTCTGACTTACACAATCTTCACACTCAAACGCTAACGGTAATGATGAGAACCTGACTTGTACATCTGTTCATGACAGTCACCTCAGGCAAAATTTGCAAGAACTGAATCAAAACATAATTCATTATGTTGATATGATGCTTTGGCTTTTTTTTTTTTTTTTTTTTTCACAAGCTTTTCACCTCCTACACACACACATTCACACGAGCGCCGTGCTTTATGGAGGTGTGACAGTCTTTACTCTATTGCTGGGATAGGCTGTAACTCACCCAGTCCGACTTGCTGGGCCCTGTTCCGTCCTGGGTTGCCTCCAGGGGTTTTACCGCACACCTGTGTGTCAAACAGGAGTTGAGCTGTCCTTTTTTTTTTTTTTTTGTAATGGAGACCATGCCTCCTGGTGGCTTGGAGCAGTAAGCCCTGAACATGAAAAAACATAAGCCCGAGCTCTTCAAATACACACATAAAAGCTTTGGTGGATGCTTTTGTCATGTAGCCATGCTCCATCCATACGTATGAGAGCATTCCCTCAACAGTGCGCCCATATATGTGTGCAGGTCTGTCATTTGCACATGCACACAAAAACAAATACATATTAGTATATTGTCATAGGTGCGAGTGCAGATTAGGTGTAAATTGCAAACAGGTATAAGCTAACAGTAATGAGGACTGATGGCTTATACCTGCTGCACATTCAAGGAGGTTGTCTTTTGACAGCTTTGGGAGCCAACAAAGTAAAAACTAATAATGTGCAGATAGCTGCGCAACTCCGTGACAACTGTGCAGAAAAAGTGTGCGAGTATGAGGCAGAGGTAGAGAAAAGAAGGGCGTCCTACGGGTGCTTCCTTTTATGTTTTAAACATAACCTCTGGAGATGGTTTTAAATGTACGTAATTTACAACCTACAATCAACACACAGGCAAACAGAAAATACATAAACTGTTTAACAATGACTAACCAAAAAAAAAAAAAAAAGGAAGAGAGCAAAGGAAGGGGAGAAAGTGTCACTTCACCATTGCATTTTATAATTCATCAAAACTATAAACAGAAATTGAAATAAGAAGAGCTGATAGGTGTGTAACAGAAGCACCAGGGAAAGAGAATCCTGGTCGCCCTTTTCTTTTCTCTCTCTATCTCGCTACCCTCCTGCCTCTCTTCCTGTCAAAGTGAATGATCCTGCTCAGGTTCTTACAACATGGGAACTCCTCCATAAATCATAGTTCCAACTACAGGAAGACTGAAACGAGTCAGAGTGATGGAGGAGTCTTTTTCTATTATAACCTGAGTATCCTCTCTTCTACCATTGAAGTTCAGGAGTCAAAGTCACCATCTACATCTAACTGAGAAGATCATGTGACTGTATAGGAAAATAGACAACCACACAATGGATTTTAATGAGACGTTGGTTGGTAAATGGTAAATGGACTTGATTTATTTAGCGCTTTATAACCACACTGAAGCAGCCCCAAAGCGCTTTACACATCAGCTCATTCACCCAATCACTCTCACATTCACACACTCCACTGGGAGCAACTTAGGGTTCAGTGTCTTGCCCAAGGACACTTCGACACATAGTCAGGTACTGGGATCGAACCCCCAACCTCTCGATCAGAAGACGACCCTCTACCACCTGAGCCACGGTCGCACTAACTTCGTTAACTTCTACATCTGCTTATCAAAGGTTCAGAAAGCTTTGTACCTTTCTCAGGGTCAAAATACGGGAAACACTCTGGAAACATTGCCAGTTCGTTTCAGGACTAAAACACAAGAAAGATCATTGAAAAGGCAAGTGCATTTACTTCAATTGTCAAATTACAGAATACAAGTAGAATTCAGAGTAGGCATTGATGATGTCACTGTTGGACTCCGACCTAAATACAAATAAAACATGAACTTTTAATCTCTAGCAACAACAGCTAAGAAAGAAACCTTTGCAGTTTGGTACCTGACATAATGGCACAGCTTTTCTCAGAGTTTTCTCACTCATATTAAACTGCACATATTCTTTTAACTTTTTGCTTGCAGTTTATAAAACTGTTAATTTATGTTGGTTAGCATGTATTAAGTAAAGATGTCTGATGTCATCATAAAAGTGACTGATGGAAAATTCTGCGTAAGACGGTAAAGGAGGAGAGAATAAAAATGCAACCTAACAAAACTAAAATATACATCCTCACAAAGTAGCTGTATAATCTTACAGGGAGAACTTCAGTAGTACAAGACATAAATAATATTATTTGAGGATGTGGAGGACTGCTGGATGGGTCATTGGGAACATGATCTTGATGGTATTTATGATAAGTGGCTACTACAAGTTCCCTAGTAAGCCTTTCTTATCAACACACCAACAAGTGTATGACCATTACCCTCAAATGTATTTTGTACTGATCCTAACAAACCTGTACCTAGAATAACTGTGGTTACTATTTTTTTTTTTTTTTTTTTTCCAACAATACAGATATTGGAAGGATTTCTGAATTCATCCTTTACTAAAGTCAGAGCATCAGTATGCCAGTCACACTGGAATTCACCCAAGCTTTCAGGACTATTCTCATTTTACTGATTTTTGTGAAATAATGCAGCTACCAAATCAGCCTGGGTCTTGTTAAGTTGAAAAATACAAGAGTCATGACATGAGATGGAGGGAATGATGGAAAAAAAGGGCAGGGAAAAAAAAGAGAATTGTGGGTTAGTTTCAAGAGGTAAACCACAGGTTGGGTCTGGTGTAGCTGGGCTGATCTGTGTTTTCCCTCTGTGTGATTGGGTCTCTCATTAGCAGCCAGGCCCTGAAACCAGAGCCTGACCTAATGCCTTGCTCTGTTTAGAGAAGCACAGAAACCATTCTGATATAATAGCAACTTTTTGTAAAACAAACCTCTGAAATGAAAGGCGACCAGACTTGCAAAAACCGTCAGCAGATTATTTTGAAAAGGAGGAAGGGGGGGGAGAGACATGACCATGAAAAATTGTAAACTGCCTTTGAAAAAGGCTAGGCATGCTACAGGCGCTACCCACTCCCCTCCTTTCTGATTTCCTATTCTACTTCTCTTCTTTCTAAAGTTGTTCATCTCTAAGTATGTGTCTCACTCATTTACCTTCAGCCTCTGTGAGACATGTCATAAGGTTAACTTACAAACACCAGGCCTTCATTCCAAACTGATGCTGTCACATGATAAGACGCTCTTTCTGTCACTTATCAGTAATTTACTGCTACCTTTTCCCCCTTGTTCTCTTTCAGTTAAAATGAGCTTGTTTTGCCCACAGCCATTCAAGCGTCATGAAAGGCAGGCACATATCTTCAAGCCTTTAACTCTGACACTAAGTTAACTGACATCAACAATCGTTGCCAAGGCATTTTTCCCCAAATACGCCTCTTAAGATGAGTAGCCATAAACGCTGATGACTTCGTGCCTCGACATGCACCAGTCACCTTGATGAAGTTGGAACTGTACAACCAGTTTTTGTGTTAATTGCAAATATGTATATGGGGCACAGTCCTGTTCCATTGACTGAAAATCCAAGGGTTTACTGAGTTTGGAGTTAGAGATGCAGAGTGCCAACTCTGGAGCCATTAGAAGTTTAGAGATACTTGCTCTGGGGGACAAGTCATTAACAAAAAAAGGCCACCCTGTTGAGTGTAGCAGCCTGGGCCTCAAGGGTTCCACCAGTGACAGCTCCCATGTCACAACCAGCCCTGTGGAACACAGGTAATGCACCCTCAGGGCCTGCAGGGAGATAAACATGCTCTAGGACACCTGTGTCTGAAGCTGTAATTTGTCTTCTATCATGTTCAAGGTGTTTTATGAGAGCAAGAGGACAAGGTGAAACAGCGAACAAAACAAGCAAGCTCACGTACGCCTTTCAGAAATCCTCCCAGTCTGTTACTGCAAGCTGCTCAAAGCTTATGTCCAAGTAAGCTTTAGCACTGATAGACGGTTGTTTGGCATGATGTTCATTAAACAGAAAAAAAAACAAAATGTAACATGAAGAATTACTGATCACTGTGAGTACAAAAAGTTTCTTCCCAAAGTTTTTGATTTATAGAGGCTCACATCCATCAAACAGTAAGTCACATTTTAAAAGTTAGTACTTCTTCTGTTGTTGATAAACTGTGCATGTCTCTGTGTGTGTTTATGACTGGAGGGTTACTGGTGATCCCCGCCTTTCTCTGTATATCTCATGCTATGGTATTAGAGAAGGTCCCTCCCAGAGGCAGTGACTACACAGGCTCTTCTAAGATGGCGCTCATCAACACCCATGATTTCAAAGGCAGCTTTAGCCAGAGCCATTCAAAGCAATCAGCACAGTCAGGGTCTGCCCATCCAGCCCAAATCCTTTCATGGCTATCAAGAGAATTCTGAGCTGGGCCTACTGGGGGCAAGGCAAGGATGGAGGTGGGATTTGCTCATAAGGGATTGTGAAAGGGCCGTGACACATGCTTATCCATGCCCCAATAACCCTAATATATATATATATATATATATATATATAAATTCACAAAATAAATAATTTAGGAGTGGAGTTCAGAAACACCCCGTTGCAGAAGGGAGTGAGAATATCTCATCTAATGCACACGTTTATCTATAATCTTGTATGCACACAAGTTCTAATACACATGTGCAAGCATTTACTAACCACATCTGGTACCCACAAAATGTTCATATTTTCAGATATTGGCACATGATACACAATGTTATTAAACAAATATCTTTTTATTAGGTGGGTAAGTCAACCTTTGAGATGAATATAACACTGCAACTTATGGATCTCAGCAGACATTCCAACATAGTGATTAAGCTTTATAATATTTAACGATTATTACACTTAAAAAAAATAATAACAAAACAAATCAAACATGATCTGCAATAGCAAAGAATATTCGACATTGACAAATCTACTCAAAAAAGCACCTGGTTTTAAATACATTTTTCTAAACTGCTTAAAACCATACTATCACAATAGTGAATATCAAATTAATGAATCAAAATAAATTCCTCTGAAGCATCTTTTATGAGGAAATAGTCTTGAACCACATTTCTAAGCTAAATGTAACCATGAGAAACAACACAAGATGCCTCAGAAGTATGTCAACGTGCCCTCATATCTTAACAGTAAGGGAGGTGAGCAAACGGAGTGCTGGGAAAAATTTGGTCAATTTTAGACAGTGCTTTGCTTTGAATCTACATAAAAAAAAACCCAGATGTTCTTTGGCAGCTGCAGATAAATACATAATAAATAGTTCCTTTTGAACTATTATGAGGAAATGGCAGGAGCACTTTGAATTGTTCTCCAACAGGACAATGTTATTTGCTTCACAACTTTCAAAGTTTGTAAAAACGTTCCATAATACCTATATAAAAATACAAAATTGCACAAACAATAATGTGATTATGAAAGACTTTAAATATGTAAATAAAAAAACACATTGATTAGAACATTATTTAGATTTACATTACAGATTTACATTACAACAAAAGCAGAAATCATACTTCCCGTATTTTCACTGAAACTACTACCATAGTATTTTTGCAGGAATTGTTTATGTAACCAACAAAATGCCACGTGAGGATTTCTTACATTTCCGTGGAGTAAATGTTTTAAAATGAAAGCTATTGTTGGTGTTGTGGCAGTTTGCGAAAAGCACTCAGAAACATGAACATACACCTATTGAGGTAATAATCCACCTCATCTGGAAGTCAACTATCCCTAACAGAATTAGAATTAAAATTAGAAGTATGTCTCCTCACTTGGACGACAAAAGGAAGTAAAGAAGAAGAGGATGTTTGGTAGCACATACACTCTTTCTTTCTGCTCCGAATTATAATGCACAAACACAGTAAAGGAAAAGAGGGCATCTTGACCTCCAACAGGATGGCAGACAAAGGAAAATGTGTACAGACAGGAAGAAAGTTATCAGGCCATGTTTTAATAATAACTATCAGCAGAGGAGTTGTTGGAGTGAGGAGGACTCAAACAAAAAAAAAAAAAAAAAAAAAAAAAAAAAAACATCCTAGGGCGGAAACTTTAAAAGACTTTCAAGCTCTTTACAGTGAAGATTTAGGAACGTAAAGGGATAATCCAGTTATCAAAATATGTTTCCCTGGCATCTAATCAAAACGATTCAAGTTGGGGACACTGAACACAAAGGTCATCATCCAGGAAGCATAGCAAGCAATCATCAAAACACAGAAGTTCAAAGCTACTTGATTTTCCAATATTAGCAGAGTTAAGGTCAGAGCCTACTCCGTCAAAGAACTCAATTTGTGTGGACTTGAAAAAAGTGTAAAATACGAAGGTTGGTAGCACTCACACTAACATTCCTGATGAACAAAATATTGTAGGAGAATGTGTTTGTTACAGCAAACTAAAACATTTTAGAGTGGCTGTCAGTATGTGGTATCATATTATTACACTACTGTTTCATTTGATTAAAATTGAATGATAACCCAATTTTTCAGTAAACTCGCAATAGGCAAAAAAACAAAGCACTGACTTGTGGTTAGTCAATGGAACTATGCAGGATTTGATTATGTATACAACTATACATGTATAAACAAGCACAGGACTGAGACAAAAGTATCAAAGATAGCTAATGCTAACTTAGGGTTCTTTGAAATACAGAATTGTCCAAAAATTAAACATAAAACAATGTGTCTTTTATCAAACTGATTAGGGAGCAATTTCTCTTTTATTTCTGTGAAAAAGTAAATACATTAAAAAATAAATACATATATATATATATATATATATATATATATATATTAGGGATGTAACGATTCACTCAACTCCTGATACGATTCGATTCACGATACTGGGTTCACGATACGATTCTCTCACGATTTATTTTACAAAATGGGACTGTAGACAAATTTTTTTTTTTGGGAAAAAAACTAGAAAATACTGCATTATTTTCCTTTTATTTTTCATTTTTAAAAGAATCCCTTGATAAACTATTCAAAACAATGCAATTTAACTAAAAATAAATCTTGAATGAAATAAATAAAGGAATAATACAAATGAAAATGAAGCTTATTAATTTAAATTCTGGTTCTAAAATAAACAATGCAAAACTGCATAATAGTTCTTTTTCTTTTAAAAGTGCAACTGAAAATGTATTTTGTGCCTTAACAATTGGACTTAAAAAAAAAAAAAACCGTGATTGCACTAATTTACGTCATATTTGTTTGGACCAGCAGAGGGCGCTGGTAATACAGTGGTCGGTTGGCATGCAGAGATCTTGCAGTGAAGAAGAGAAGCTATGCTAGCAGACAGAGCTAATAGAAAAACATGACTTTTACAGATATTCAAGTAATATTACAGATATTCTTTCAGTGCTAAAGGGGTAATGAATCATTTATTAACATATTTAAGAGTAGAAGGCAGCCAGAAAGAAAGTATTAGCAGACTCCGCCCACCGCCTACACTTGCTGCCCCTCCGCCGCCACCCCTCTGCTGGTTAAAAAAAGTACTGCGATTAAATTTTCAGAAAATCAATATCAACCGTGATACCTATGAATCGATTTTTAACTGCCTAACGATTAATCGTTACATCCCTAATATATATATATATTGGGTTTTTTTTTCACAAGATGAGTGTGGACTGTTATAAAACTGCAACTATTCCTTATTTTCTGCTTCTGTCTCATCTATGCTAAAAACTGCTCAATACATTCATTTATTGGCATTGAAGTGGATATTTTTCTCAGTTTTGCTTGTGTATGTGTGTGGCTCTTTGTTTGAAGGTGATGTTAGTTAAGAATGACTGTGTTAGAAGGTATATATAAATAAATGTCGAGAATTGCTTAAGTATGCTGATGTCGACATATCACAATCGTTACCTAAATTTGCAATAATAAAGGATTTTTTATGTTTTATTTAATAAATAGAATGTCTTATTTATTTTTCAGAGAGTTGGCAACCCCAATTAGGAGAGTGCTATGCAACATAAACTTAAGTCAGCGCTAACTAGAGTTGTAACCTGTTATAACCCAAATGAAGCCGATTCTTTCAAGTACGAACTCGTTACAGCCCGACACTATTTAAATCAGTGTACGCACACAGCTCAAGAAAGAGTCATTAATACATTTTTGAACAATATTTATTTATTTTCCAGAGGCCTTCTCAGCATCCATTTGTGCATTTTTCTCACGCTAATCGAAACACGCCACTTCACTGCTCATTTTACCGTGCAGCAGTGTGTAAGATATAGAAATGAAGACAGAACCGGCCCGTCGGGCTCGGGCGAAGATCTTCAGCTCCAGCGCTAACCAGCATAGCATTATGCTATTGCTAATTAGTATCCAAGCAAAAAATAAAGGTTAACTATGTAAGTGTTTTTGATTCCCAGTTAGTGTAAGTCTGAGTCAACATTAATTATTCAACAGTCTGAATTTGGTTGGGCATAAAAAATGGGAAAAAAACATGACTTCAAATGTTAAAATGTTCCACTGCTTAGTGACAATGTTGCTATGAGATTTGCAAAATGCTAACACGAGGTTTTATGCTTTTACTGTAAACTGCTAAGTCTCTGTCAATTTTAAACTCAGATACACAAACTTAGCACCAAAATGTTGTCCACTTTATAATCTACAAATTTATGTACTTTGACAAAATAAATGTATATACGTTTTTAATGTGGCTCTGTTGCTGATACTGCATACAAATCCTAACCAATTTACACCAGTCAAAGATCAAAATGTTCTGCTGCTTAGTGACAATAACGATAACAAATTCATAAAAAAATAACTCTTACTTTTAATGTAATTTAAGGTTTTATGCAAATTAGGCTGTTTTTGCATGCCTCAGTGCTTGACTAGGTGTGCCAGAGGGTGACAGCTGCTGCTCATGAAATTTGAGGAAAAACTGCCGTTAAGCTGTAATTCTTCAGCTACAGCCACAATTTGTAGCTTGAAATGTTGCTACAAACTTCCTTACTTTGCTTCCACAAGTAGAACTTTGATGGGCAGCTTAAGCTCCGTGTGATCATGCTTCTACCTTTCTTCGAGGAATCATCACAAGGAACCTATGGTTCGAATCTTGCCCTGCACAATGTCTGTGACTTTGACTCGAGTAAATTTTTTTTTTTTAAATCATCAATGACCTAAAATAATTATGTTTATTCCCTGTGAGTACTGCCTACAAATAACTAAGCTTTTGGTCATGTGTACAAACCTGTGTTCATTGACAATAAACACATACAGCCAAAGAAGGTGGCCATCCTTTTGTCGCATTCCCACTTGCATTGTCGTGGCAATGCACATTTTTCTAGTTTTTCATAAAATATCACCTGCAATTAAGGACAAGCACGCTCGAGAGAGGGGAATAACACACTTTTAGCTAAGCCAACCCAATAACCAAGGACTTTCCTAACTCAATGTTAGAATCAAATGCCAGAGCTGAAGAAAAAAAAAAAAAAAGATGACAAACCTAACTACATCTATTTACTGTAGAACACCAGAAATGAGGGACGGCAGAGTGTAATTAAGGAGACAACTCTAAACAGGACCCTGGCCAAGCCATACATTTGCACAAAGGACTAGACATCAAGGAGCTATGTCCTGCATGATTTCCTTTGACATTTTTAATTGGCCAAGCGTAAGGTCAGTGGTTTGTAGCCTAATGTGAGAAGTTTGAAAGTGAAAGCATGTGACAAAACCTATGACTCTTTCAATGTTGCAAGAGTCTCTGTAAAGCAATGTGGCCTTTTCTGTGGTCTGATGGAGATCAAACTGAATTTGAGCAGCCTTTCCAACAAAACAACACTGTCAGGTTTTGTGGGTTAGGGGCTCACTACAGACATGCGTGTGTGCATGTGTGCACGAGATGCCAACAAAGTATCAGGTGAAAATAACAGCTATAATGAGGTAAAGATTTATCTAGAACACACTGTACGCATGCCTTTTTCATCAATATGACAAATTTACCATTGCAGAAAAACAGACAATTCTCCTTTAGCAATACACAGCTTGTCAACAATAAAGCCATTATACATACTTCATGAGACTTTATTGAGTCAAGACCCTTTTGTGACTGAAACATAAACTGCTAGATTAAACCATCTATAAACATAAGTCCTGGATTTCTTTAAGTGAAACGCCAAGGCTAAAGTGCAACAGCTTAACTCAATGTAAAAGAATATTTACATACTGTAGACCACTCAGTGCTTTCTATGATGAGATCAGCCTGGTTGCATATTCAACATTTTTTTTCTCACTGAAGACCTTGACCTGCTAAAGATCCAATGGCTTCAAGTGAAAACTCCATCTGTGCTATGTTAGACCTATTGGAACCAGATGGACCTTTAATTGTATTTCTGTCCAAATTGCAAAATAGCTACTTGGAATGGAAGATGAAATAACATACAAACAACAGCAACTATGATAACAAGCGTGTTTGGATGGAATGAGTACAGTAAGAGATCAAAAACATAAGGCCTACAAATTTGATCTCCCCCACTGGTTCAGTATTGATTTACTCCATCATTTTCAGTAACTCCCGATCAACAAACTCTGTCAAGCACCAGGTCGGCAGAGCACCTATCAGGTTGAAGCTAAAGCTAAAACCACATACAACGCAGATTATTGACAATAACGGTCATTTCCTAAACTTGATATGTTTTATGTATTTGACAATTTAAGGATGACGCCTTTTGTGGACTGAAATTACATATCTGCTTTAAAATGTCGAAACCTACACTGATGGCGATGGAGTGGTAAAAAGTTCCACAAAAAAAACAAAAACTGCTTCACTGAAACACAATGATGATATTTCCCTTTTTTTTCTAATCTGTCAGCAGTGCTGTGTGTCTGAATAGCCTCCCCTTTCCTATACCCTGCAATTTTCAGCCGCAGACGAAAAGGAAAGAACAGATAAACAGGCTTTCTTTATATAAATATATATTTCAGTCTAAATCACATCAAGGTATAAACAGTAAGCCCAGAGCACAGCTCCCATTCTTTTTCAAAGTAAGTCCTGCTGTTCCATTTCAAATACCTCGGGGTTATGGGTCATAATGCTTCTTTCCAGCTTCTGAACACATTTATTCAGGCATCCTACTGTAAATAGGGGGAGATTCAACATCAAATATCTCTATTCCCCATGCTGGCCCTTTGTCTGTTCTGAGTGGATGTGGGCTTTTGGCTAACAAAGTAATGATTCCTCCTCTTCCTTTAAAAAAATAAAATAAAATCATATTCTCACTACAAAGTGGCATAATAATTGAAGGATTATATACAATAGTTTTTGGTCATAAAATAGAACACAATTTGGCAAAACACCAAATGTTAGAGATTCATTCTATAACACAAAATAAAATCATAGTTATGTTACGCTAGGACTCAATGCTGCTGGGTTGTTAAAAACATAATAAATGTGTTATAAAGCTCTTACAAGCCCCTCAGGCCATTAGGGCTAAGCTCCAGAGCTGTTTACGAGATTGTTTATTACAGACAGGGCCTATTATCATTTAACCCATGGACGTGCCCAAAACAAACTCTATAAATAGCTCTTTCTGCCTAACAAGGCAGATACAATCAGAACGTGGCTGTCCTATTTCCAATAGTGATATAGTCAAATAGGAGAAAAGATGATAGACAAAGAGAGAGAAGAGTGTGAGTTGACACACAGGTGTCCCTTTCCTCCGCATATGTCCTGTCCACTGCTGAGCTGACAACTAGGGACACAACATGTTGACCTAAGGGCCTGTTAGAAACCTGCAAGTGGATAAATATAGCGCAGTGGGAGAGCATAAATGTCCTAAATGACACACCGAATGATGCTCATCCTCAGCAGGCTATTCCCAGAGTACAGAGACAAGTACGGACGCTTAAGGAAACTCAGTGTGACAGCAAAACAAGCACACAAACTATTTCCTTCTCCTAAATAAAATAGTGATCGGTCAAAAAAGGACTTTTTGGCATTTTTTGTGCGTGTTAACTGACAAACCAACATCGTATTCTGGTAGTTGCATATTCACTATGTACATAAACAATGTGCGGTCTCATTTGCAGTGAATGGGATTCATTATGAAGCCGTTGCAGCCGTGTGTGTCCCATTTGCATATGAGAAAACATTTTCAAATAGGCTTGTCTATAATGCATAAGACCCTTTTAGACTGTGTTTACTGCAACACATTCCGCCCTCTGACAATCCGTGCACAAGTTTGCATCATTTTGTGAGACATGCCACTTTTGAATTATTCAGTCACTCATTCCTGCCACAGTACTGCCTTTAACAAATAAATATGCACATTCACATGTGAAAAGACAAGCGCGGTCCACAAGGATACCGCACAAACACATTTCATTGAAACATGTGGGGATCCTCTCACCTTGATGTTAGAACCTGTCCAATGCCTTTCCTCTCACGCCTTGCTTTTCTATGGAAGATGGGAATGCGATGTGAACCAGCGGTCAATTGACAGGCAGCCTCGCTCTGTGTACTTTAATGGGGCCCAGGGCCTTGAGTGTCATGAGTGGAAGGAAACAGTTTAATTTAACTTCATAAAAGCATAAGACAAGCACCACCGCTGGAGTACACCTATGCATAATTCACTCCCGGTGATGTGTGTCTTAAACGCTACTGAAATATACATGGCAGCATATGCAAATCTGCCAGTGCTCTTGCATGATGTACTTGCTAAGTAGACAGCAGGAGAATAGCATGCTAAGCAGACAGCACCTTCTGGACACGTGCGTTTGTTGTACAGTGTGTAACCGAATGTGTCAGTGTTTAGAGAGTGTGAGCAGAACATAGAACTGCTGGTCTTCATGAATGTGTGACAATGCTTCCTGTAACCTTCTTCACTCCATGTTGCCACCAAGGGGTTTACACAATAAAAACACTGACATAAAATCAACCATTTCCAGTACAGGGCTGGATGTGTTCAATGGTGCCAAAACCTCAAAATATAAGCAATCACAAATACTGTAAGATAATCAGAATATTTACAAATATGATGATTGTATAAGATTTTCAAACCCAACATCTAGTGGTCATTAATGGAACAACACCTCCACATGGCTCTTCAGGGATGCTGATTGAGCAGGCTAGAGAAGAGGCCATATCGGTGGTGTCAGATATTATAAATGAGGCTGGAAACATCTTGATTACAATTTTGGACACCCCCACCAATTTTTTCTTCCCCATTTTCTCCCAGTGTGATGTGTTCATGTGTGTTGTGTTTGGACCAGGCTTTGGTTCAATCTGACTCCCAGCAGTGTATCTTTAACAGGGCCTTCCCGCCGGGCTGCCAGCCTGTCCCTCTCCATTCACCCCCCCAAAAACACTGCTCTGATGGGACAACTGCCCAGCTGATGCCCCGACAGATCTGCCAACAAAACCCACGTCTTTGAACCCACAATCTGTTCTCCTGATCATGCTGGAGGTTGGGGGAGAGCAGAGACAATGGTAAAACAAAAGAAAGTTAGTAAGAGAAGGAAAGGGATGGCAAGGGAAATTATGAAATAGCAAATAAAATACAGAACAAGTAGCTATGAAAAGCGTCGTTAAATGTCCGTTTTGGCAGATGATGGAGCCATAAGGTTTGTTTTTAAATAAGAAGTAAACCTTAATGTGTCTCCAATGGCTGTGAATGTTTTAACTGGGTGTATAAAAGCATCAAAACTCTAAACTAAGAAAGACTATCATTAAATGACTGTTATTCCAATGTGTCCATAACAGTTTGAATAAAAGGTTGAGTGACTAAAACTGTGTAATATGTAATAATAGATAACAGTGTAACTGTAACCAAAGTCCCATGCAGACTTTTGATTGTATGATCCCATACATGCAGCGTGGCTACCAGTAAACTCACACAGCTGCCAAAGCCACGGTGTCACTGGTGTTCGTCGGTGTCTAACAGTGTGTTAACAGGATGTCTAATGTGGTGTGTTGGTTCTGTGCTGAAGCCAGAGCTGGTGTGGCAGCAGCACTGTAGGCTACAGTAGGGATGGTTATCATGAAGCACTTATGTAGCTGCTCTGCTGGGCCAGTCTAATTACAGAACAGCGTGCACCAGTCTGGGCCTCCAAATGGCACCATATGTTTTCGCAGACTAACCGGCTGAATAAATGCCATTTAATCATCCAGGATGCTCTGTGCTGTGTCTGGGAATCAGTCACTTACACTCATATAAAACCAATCACACCACCCCTTCCTCAAAACACACTTACCACCCACCTCTGCCATATAAAGCTCAGCTGTCTGTGATTTACCCTGCTCATACCACCATGTATACTCAAACAAGCTTCCTGTGCAGGTCACTCATTGACAAACCCTATTAGTTAATCGGTGTCTCTTTAAAACACGCAAACTTGTATAATGATGTTGGTAATTGTGTTGCAAACAGATTAGTTAACCAGAAGGACTTCGGTTAATAAGTAATGCACTTTCCAAGAAGCCTGAAATAGTTGCAGGGTAGGGTCAAATAAGTCTGGCAAAAACACAATCTGCTTTAAAGTTAAAGGTAAAACACTTTAAACTAACCAAACAAACCCCCTTTGTGAAATATAATTATAAGTCATTATAAATATATTTTTGACACCTATTTGGTGGTTAGTGGTGGCCTAACACTTATGGTAGCAGGCATGTCACCTGGGCAATCACTGTGGGCAAGTCTCTTAAACCTAACATTAAAAAAGGTTCTTAATCTCAATGAGCTGATTAAATAAAGATTAAAAAAAGTGTCTATTTGTACGATTACCATACGGACAACCCTTGGTGCTATTGGTACGGATACCGAAGTACACGTATGTAGCGTTTTAGGGTTAGGGTATAACCCAATATCGTAACAATTTTAAAGGTTAGGGTTAGGTTTAGGGTAATGTTTACTCTTTGTCACGTGACCTAAACTGGCCAAATAGGAGCGCTGTGTATGGATAGAATGCCGGTATATTGATAAGGCAAGCGTGCGGATAGCCACTGCCGAAATAAAAAACCTTACCTGACTGCATAATGAATCAACTTAGGGAGGAAATCAGGTTTCAATTGTTCAGACTTTACAATGCCAACATCTACTGAATCAAAGCTCAAACAGCAGTGACATTCACCATCACTTGAGACAAAGAAAATCTAGTCCATGTTTTAATAATTGCAGTGGGACGATACACAATACTATACGATGCACGATATTGGTTTCACAAATTGAAATGATTAAATATTTCCAAAACAGATAAAGACAAATTGTTATCATTATCATATTTATATCTATGTTTTTATAAATTATACACAGCGTAATACAATTTGGATGCCCCGCAAGACATTTCCTGGCATTTTAATACGGCAAAATCATGTCGCACAAGATATCGTCCCACCCTTACTTTTTAACATTTATGTGCTGAGGAAAATCAAACATAAGGAGACACTGAAAACGTTGATGCAGTCTTGATTATTTCTAATTCTATTTATGCGTCCATTGATGCGTGTAGATGTTCATTTCATAGATGGTGAAATAACTTTCCTAATTTCTCAGAAAACAGAGGCAGGATTTCCTTGATCTGAGCAAACCAATAATTGCATTGGGAGCACAGCTTCCATGTATCCTGCTGTAATAAAACATTGATAAGGGTATATCAAATCTGGCTAAGACTCCAATGGAAGCTATCAGTGACACTGTTTTCATTTGCCTTTGATTTGAACATGTAATATTTCCCCACCAACAGTCACTCGCTAAATTGCAATCCCAGCATCACTGATAACAGGAACATAATTCTTTGTAGTGGCAAAGAGCTGACAACACTTGTATCGTGACCTTTTTTTTTTCCCTGGAAAAGCTCTCTCGTATCATCAGTAGATAGACGTATCACACACCATCAGTTTGTTAATGAGAACAGCCTAGACAGAAGCGCTCCCAGATGCCTATCGAGGGCAGAAAACAAAAAGAAAATGTAAGTAAATACAGACTGTAATTAGTATGACAAGGTTGAAGTAACAGATAACACGCTGCAGCAGCCCAAAGGCCTACACTTTGACGTGTGCACGCGCACACGCACATCCACATTGCGCAAAAAGACACACACGGGCGCCCGGCGATACGTAGGTGTGGGCGCTGAAAACAAATCAAACGTTTTAATCAGCTTGCTGCAGCACATAATGAGGATCCACTAAGCCCCAGCTATCAGCTGCCATCGGCCACTTAGTTGTGCCTTCAAAGAGCTGATTTTTCACTTCTTCTACAACAAGCTTAAGACAAGCTATCGAGGGTGAACACAGCCTGAGCAAATGAATAAAGCCGCAAAAAAAATCCTATGTGATGTTTTAGCAAGTGATATATGCAGAAAAGCAAAGAAGTAATTATGTGCAAGTGGACAAGACAGTGCTGCCTCTGGGAGAATAAATGTAGGAGTAGAATGTGGCCTATTTGTCACTGATGTGATTTACAGAACAGAAATACTAGGGGATAGCTGCTGGGAAGGGTTTCAGCCAGAGTTCACTTGAAAACATTGCATACACCACAACACATAAATCTGACAATACTTGAAATACCTCACATCGCCCGCCTCACTTCACCGCATTACCCAAACAGATACTGGATCAGCTCTAACTTTTACCCACACACACACATGTCATGATGCAATGGTGCGCACCTGGTCGACCACACCTGCCGTAGCACAAGGCAAACACATGAATCAGTCAAGTAAGTT
The DNA here is from genome assembly GCF_900634775.1 of Gouania willdenowi. Lineage (NCBI taxonomy): Eukaryota > Metazoa > Chordata > Actinopteri > Blenniiformes > Gobiesocidae > Gouania > Gouania willdenowi. The sequence continues at coordinate 15,540,126 of NC_041046.1, read as the reverse complement.
AAAGAAGGACTCGTTTCCACAGAACTGAAGGTATGTTTGAATTCTCACAGAGATCTCCAGGTGTGTGTGTGTGTGTGTGACCATGTGCCAATAAGAAATGTGCGCATGGGGGAGATGCTCTGGTTTTGTGCAGGTGGGCCTCCTGTTGCAGTATCTGGCCTTCTGGCATAGCTGTGACCTTTGCAAGAGAGACTCACATTTCTAGCCCTCCAGCTGGAGGAGTGATGACCTGAACAAACTGGTAGATTCGTCCTCTTGTCCTTGTCTCATTGCTGCCTGCCTTCCTGCTGCACTGTGTCCTTATTAAGGGGACACGCATAGTTAGGTCAGGCTGCCTCAAGACATGAGGCTTTTGAACTTGTCATCTTCACACTACAACTCAAAACTTACATTTGCATTGGTTGGTTCCTTAACTACAGCGAAAACTTTAATTTAGGAAATCCACCTCTTCTTCTATGCAGGAGGCATCCTCACAATTGTTATCCATTTTTTCTTCCGTCTGCGTTAACTCCTCCTACACCACGTCAGATTTTCACGAATAAGCTATCAAAAAATTAAAAAAGTTCCTGAGATTTATGCTATTGCTTTTGTGATTTGTCACTTTTCACTACAGAGAGTTTTATGAAAAGGATAAGCCAGAATGGGTTTAGGGTTAAAACCAGGTAATTGACGATATCAGGATACGCAATAGACGGAAGACTCTCCGGGTCGTCATTGATCCAAGACGAGGGAGTCAACTCATTTGGATCTGCATCACCAATAAACCTTAACTTTTCCAAATATGGTGCCCTTTCCTGCAGACCAAGTCCTTCCCTGTATGCCTTTGAATCTATAACGCATTTTGAAAAGCTTTTCTGTAGCTTTGGACATTTATCCATCGCAGTGTTTACCTTCAATATGGCCGTGCATCCGAGTTACTGCGCAGAACGTGACATAAGTGAAAACCCTCTATTGGAAAAATCAACTTTTTTAACTTTTAACCCCTCCATCCCTAGCCATTTTTCAACTGATTTTGACCATTTAACCTTTTCAGTTACTTACTACCTTCAACCTTTTCAACCCATTTAAACTTTTTTCCAACCTATTTTAACCTTATTGCTAATGTTCAACTAATACTAGGCTATGCTAATGCTAGGCTAATGCTAACGCTAAGCTAATACTAACGTTAGGTAAATGTGAATGCTGAGCTAATGCTAATGCAGTGCGAAGCGGGCCAGCACCTAGATCCCCACTTGCATTTTCTTCAGGAAAAGCAAATATTCATATATCTAGTAAATTGTGTAGGGGCAACTTGGCTTCACCTGGGTTTTCCTCCCATTCTCAAAATGTATTCAGTTAAACTGAAAAAAACTTCTTTAATAAGAACAATTTAAATAAACCTCTGAGCAGTTTTAATTCTCAAAGAGTTCCAGAATTAAAAGGACCAAATAATGATCGCAGACATCAATCAAGGGTATGGCATTAAATGGAATTCATTCCCATCCTGCTATTCACAACTTCTAAGCAAACCAAACTGGCTAAAATTAAAGGGCTCACATTTGACTCTACCAGGATGTTCAAGGGGTGAAAGAATGACATCCTAATGAGTTCCCTGAACTACTTTACCTGCCTCTTATTCTTTTCAAACATCACAAATAATCAAACACTCCACAGGTTAGTTTTTGCAAACTACAATAAAATAATAGGCCAACAAAATATTAGCAATTATCATCCTTTTCAATATTAATTAATAGTATAAATCATATACGACACATTTCAAACACAGGTATGTGGTTCTACTCATCTAGACATTTAAACAAGTTCCAAGGAATTATGACTTGCTAGCACTTCATCTCTGCTAAGTGAGATATGTATGTCATTTAATAAGTTGTAAAAGTTTTATTACTAAGTACGAGGTGATAAGTTCACTTGTATAACTGGAATTGATTTACTGGATTGTGTCACTTGCCCTTCCCATAGTCATTGTTGGGTGTGGTCCATAATAAAATACTTGAAAATAGTTTCTACATATTATTACATGCAACACATTTTAAACGCAAATAGTCTTGTATTCTGTTTTGGTTTTTGTAATGATTTACCTTATGATGGTTTCACTCTGCAGTTACTCAAGTACTTGCCTAATTTTCCCTAGCTTACTAAAATGAAAAATGATTTTATTTCTAAATAACGGCAAACATATACAGCAAGTCAATTATTTCAGTGTTTTTGTTTTTTTTTTTTCTTAAGAAATTGCTTTTGAAAGCAAGTATAAGTACGCAAGTAAATAATGAGCTGGTACCTTGACAGGGCAGTTAAGTGTTGAGTTTAATGGTATGTTTTATATTAAACCTTGTGTGTATTATTTTATCCTGTGTGTAACTTTGTGAAATTTTAAGTAACAGTGTGTTTAAAGAGGAGTCTATTGCAAATGAGATTTCATATCTCAATAGGTATGTATACCTGTATAAATAAAGGAATGGCAACTTCATGAATAAATAAAAACATAAAAACCAACAGTGAGAAGCATCCCCTACCGTTTAGTGCCATAGGTTGACATACATATCAAACCTAAAGCCTGCTAACTGAAGACTCTGCTATAACATCCGGTGCAGCCTGCTGTAAAATAAATGATGCTGTTAGCCGCAGTCTCGCAGGTGAAATGTGCTGCTGCTACAATTATTCTAATGCCAGCATGCCAGAATGCCAGTGCAACCAAATGCTGCTGTCAACCCAGGGGTTTAATTAGTTTGGCACGTGTGCCACGTATAATCACCTGCCATTACCAGTACTGGCTGCATCTGCTTACACGTCTGTCAGTGCTGGCCTCCCATTGCATCTGTGTGTAAAAAGCATGTGGTCTTGGGCTGGTGAGTGTCTCTTTTAGCAACAGAATACCAGAGGTGGCAAAAGTACTAGACTTCAGTACTCAAGTAAAAGTATAGATATTTCAATAAAAAATGACTCTGGTAAAAGCAAAAGGTATTGAAGTTGCTCCCTTACTTGAGTGAAAGTAAAAAAGTACATGCTACTAAATGTCCCTTCAATAATAACACAGGGTTTTTAAACCAGCAAATTCCATATTTTTTATTTTTTTTCAAGAACTTGTAGAAAACTGGTACATGAAAATAAATTAAATATGTGACCTTTGCAGATAATTCATTATAAATACAATTTCTAAATAAAATGTTTTAAGAACAAAAAAAAAAATTCCAGAAGTTTAGAAAAGAAACGCCCCCTGCTCATTCAACACACTACATGCTTCCAAGAGAGAACGCCCACGGGCGCGAGAGAGCGTGCACGAGCTCAGTTTTCCTCGTGCACAGGTCTGTTTACAAGTTGGAGTCGGCATCGCTGATGCAAGCTTACTTTCCAAAAGATGATTTGCACTTTTCCCACTATGTCAAACTACCACTAAGTGAAAATCAATTTTTAAAGAATATAGTGCGCACCGGGCACGAGCACGTACGATGTCCTTACATAAACATATCACCAGAATGACTGACAACTAGGAGGACCAATAGTCTCGCTGATCTACCCAGAATTAGAAGCCAAAAAAAACATTGTCCACTATACCTTTAAGTACAGTAACAAAGTATTTGTACTTCGTTACTTGTCACCTCTGCAGAATACATGCAATGAGACAGTAAGAAGCTCCAATCATTAGAAGTTATCCTAATAAATGTATTACGAGAGACATAAAAGAGGTTGAGTTTTATGATTTTCGATGTTTTGTGTCAAACACAGCATTGACAGTTTTATTAGTGGTTCAGTCTTCGTGAGTGGTTCAGTCTGTACAGACGCATTGTGAAAGCAGAAGGGAGCAGAGCTTGGTAGTGTCAAACTGCATTGCGAATAGAGCTCCACCTCAGGCTGAATACATCACATTGTGATTTCATGAGAGCTGAAAGAGGAAAGACGAAGAAAAACTTCAGGGCGGTGAGTAAATCTCAACCCCAAAACAGGAGAAATGGAAGTTAAAAGTGAATTGTTCACTCCCCCTGGCGTAGCCGTGGCTACCTTTAGGGCTGGAGGAGAAGGAGGAGAACCACGAGGAGAAGAGAAGCCCTCTGGCTCATGAAGTCAGGTGGCCACTGAGCAAAATACCTGAAGGTTGGACCTCAGGCTGTGCATTTAGGAGTTCATACGTGTGCATCTTTATGTCTGGAAGTGTGTGGGTGAGCGTGCACGGTGTGTGTTTGCACAGCAGTGCATATATTCCCACACACTCAAAAGACTTGGTTCTTCGGATTTAGCCGAGTCTGCTGTAACACAAAGGCTGTTACTATCTCCATTATTTCCAGAAAGTTCCCATTTAGCATTAAACCAGGGCTTCAATATTGTGCCGCCTCAAAAACATCTGTTGGGGACTTGTGTGGCTACACTAATTACAAATATCTGCACTAATCCGGCGCCGATAAGAGAGTCATTACTCCACCAGACATTTATCACTATGGGATTGATGACCCATTTCAGAGGCAGCCTTTGTACGGGGAAGTGAAATCGCTGATATCCGTTCTATCCTACATCGCTGCTGAAGCCATCCATTCGTCAGAAGGCAAGCTAGTTAGGACTTTGGCCCTAATAGAATTTTTGCAAGAAACGACAAACTGACATTAGAAGCATTGGAAAGAAGGCAGAAATTCAGTGTATTTTTTTTTTTTTTTTTTTTCCCCAACTAATTGCTACTTTGAGTGGCTGTCTGTCAAACATAGCTGCTCCACCATGTGACAAAAAAGTGCCACAACAGCTCCCAGCTTTTCTCCAAAAGCAAAATGTATGTGCATTTGAAAAGAAAAGGCATTTATTGAAAACACTCAGTGTAAAATAATATGCTACAGACAAAACAAATGAATAATAATCTTAAATCATTACAAATGCACTCCTCTTTTCTTAATCACACAGCGCGCATTAACCAGCCAACACAAGCACAGAGAGTGTGGAGGCAGATGATCACAGTAGGTAAAGACTAAAGGTCTGGCCACCTGCCGACAACGTCCCATCTCAGGAGCAGTAATCAACAGAGACAGCTTGGGGACCGCCCTGTGAGCTTGTCCCCCACTTCCCTCCCATCTAGCCGCCCTGCTTCGGGGCAAAGCTGGGGGCTCTGAGGTGACAGGGATGCCAGAGATGTTCCACACAGTGACAGGCAGGTCTTACCTGGCCAACCTGCAGTCTACATTGACCCGGCAAAGAACACACACACACATGCAATTAGTAAAACACACAAAAGTGTGAGTGCATTGCGTGCATAGCTGCAGTTGTTTGAATGTATTCACCTATGCTACGTGTGCTAACAAAAACACACACACATGCACACACCCTGCGCACCCTGACCCAGTGTAATTCCTCCTGCAACCAGCTAGTGACAGCAGCAGCTGTGGCCGCTACGGCAGACAGATGAAATTTTCATAACTATCTCCTCCAACTTCCATCCTCACCTTCAGGATAATTTATGACCTGCCTGCCAGCCTTGAACAGACAATATGCTTGCTATGAAATGAAGTGTTCCAGCAGTGTAGGTTATAATTAACAGAGAAGGGGGAGACATGTGCGTGTGTGTGTGTGTGTGTGTGTGTGTGTGTGTAAGGAGGGGGATCAAGCATGGAGGGGTGAAGGTGTTACTGAGGTAGAGTGCCCAGGTGTGATGATAAAAGAAAATTAGTATAGGATAAAAAAAAAAGAGGAAAATGTTCTGCATGTGTTGGTGATGCATGTATAATGCATGCTCTTTTGGCTTGAGTTCCCCCCTTTTTCATATTTCTGAATCCAAGTACCCTCAGAATAATATGTAAAACAACTATAGAGCATAATGATGTTATGAATGAGTGATAACACACATTTTAAAGAATCTCAAAACATTATTCACTGTGTAAATGAAACTCAACAATATTTTCAGGGGCTCACAGTTTTCCCGAGTGCTTATATCACATGATTGCAGTCATTTTTAATGTTAATCTGTTGAAAATTAAATAGATATTGGTAAAAATCTGGGAACATTAAAGGGAAAATATCTGATACCTGTCACTTATTGCTTGGAAATTGTCAGATTTTTACACATTTTGTATTTTTGAAGTGCAAACTAGGGCACAATAATGTTCAAATTACTTATTTTTCCGCATAAAATCTGTGGCCCATTTGAGATCAAGCTGCTCCGTATTTGGTCCCTGAACTAAAATGAGTTTGACACCCCTGATTTACATCATCATTATGATGATGATGATTTTCTAACTAAAAATAAAAATTATAAAACCCCATATTTTCACTATTTAAATGTGTTAATTTTCCACTCCCTCTCAAGTACCCCCTGTAGTACCATTGTGTGCCCCCAGTATAGGACTGACTGTTTTCTAAATACCATACACACAGAAAAAGAGTATGAAGCTTTACAAGCATCTGCTATGCAGACTGTAGTCTGTATGCTTCGAGAGGCTGATTTTTTTTCTACCACAAACACACATGAAATTGAATACCACAAAAGCAACAATTAAACCAGACAAAAATCTTAGTTTGGTGCAATCCTGCTGTAATGCTTTATGGGGACTTCCAACCTCAGCATATGAGCTCAATTGGAAGTACAGAATGTTTGGTGATGACAGTTTCCATTATGCTATAATGCCACTTACTTTAAGTTGATTTCACATGACTGTTACATAGCATCATCATGCTCCATCAGCTCTTTGGGATGTCAGTTTTACCAGAAGGAATGTCCTGGTTTTCCTGACTAACAGTAAAACAGGCCAAAACCACCTCCACACTCCTTCCCACCCTTTCACCACATTGCCTTTTCCAAACACAAATCTTGTTTCCATATTAAAAACAGCAGCATTTAACAGGCAACTGTCTGTGCAACAAGTGCATGTAAATCTCTGTGGTACTTTTAGTGGTGTTGTTTAACTCTCTCTTTCTCCCTTTCTGTGCCACATTGGATTGCTGAGCCTTTTCTACAAAACGGGTAATTATGAAATGACTGTTTCCAATGAAATCTGTAAATAATTAAACACACTTTTGTCTGTAGTTGAGAATATGCAGTGTGTGTGTGTGTGTTGGTGTGTGTGTGTGTGTTAGTGATTCCTGCCAATTGCAGGCCTTCCATCCCCACACGCAACCACAGAACGAGAGAAAGCATGTAGCTAAACGGCTAATTACTGACTTGTTTGAGAACTAGGCAAGATAGAGGTAAGTATATATATTTACATGGGTAGAACCTGTTTGTACAGTAAGTAGAAGGTAAAGAAATAATAAATGATCAGTTATCTTGTTCAAAGAGCATTAGTGCAACAGCTAAAGACACACAGCAGTGAAGTTTCAAGGCAGGGACGTGAAGTAAGAGATAGGACGACGATTGCTTCAGGAATAGCAGCTGTGAGGTTCTGCTGAGGTCGGGGCATGTCATGCATAACTGACTGATTGTTTAACAGGGGTGGATGCATGAGAGTGGAATTCATAATTTATAATCCCACACGCACAGACACACACCTCACAAACACCCAGGCCACAGGCAATCTAGCTGCACAAACGCGAGTAGTCCAAGGGACCACACAGACATGTTTTAGATAAAGACAGACAAATTAGATGACAGAGTCTCAGGCTAACCACTGTGCTTGTGCTAATTACAGGCAGGCCGATGATGAAAGAGGCAGATGACATGTCCTTATTTGTTTTCTACTTCAGTGCCCTGAACCAAGTAAACATAGGAATGTAAATGACTGAGAAAGCGGGCGGTGGAGAGAAGACGATGTAAAGACAAAGAATAAAGTCGTTGGTTGGGAGTTGCACACACCCCACATAATGTATTGTACAAATTTTGAACAAATCTTTGAGGTGAGGCGAAAAGGAAGTGCAGCAAATATTTTGACAGTAAATATTGTAAAGTGATGATGGAGGTTTGCTCTGCGACGAAACCGTTGCAAGCCTGGAAAGGAAATAATGTGGAGTAGTTAAGCGTGAGATCCATCAAAAAAAAAAGTATAGTGAATCAGATCACCATGCCAAAAACAAGAGCACTTATAGAATGCAAAATTCCCCCAAGCACCAAATATCCTCTTTGCCAGATGTTGGCAGTTACAGTATCTGGATCATTGATCCTGATCATGGTTCCATCACCAGTCACACTTTAAATGCTTTTTTCAAAAAATACATTACCATTAACAATGATACAGTAGGTTCAAATGTATCAGCAACCCATTTAAATTAATAATTGAAAAAAATGTGATTAAATGGTCAGTCCCGGTCAATCTGGATGAAATGTGTTGGTGTAGATGAGGAACCAACTCAAGATAACTGAGTCAAATTTCATAAAAATCTGTCAATAACGAATCGAGATATGAATTCTTAAAATTCGTATCCAGATCCCGTTATGGCTTAAGGTCTATCTGTCAAAATCTGTGAAGTACTTTTGACACAATTCTTCAAAGAGACAAACAAACAAACAAACGAACAAACAAATAAATAAATACATTCTGGTAAAAAAGGTTATAACAAAAAATCCAGGTCAAATTCATTAGTATAGAAGTTTTGTGTTTTGGATGGCAATGGTTATAAGATTATGTATAACCTAGATAAATTATAAGCAATAAACAAATTAATAAATTGCCAGGGAACCTCATACAAAACATTCTAAATAATCTTCGATACTTGTGATTTACAGTCAAGAGGGGGCAGGACCTTTTCTCAGGTCACTCAGGGGAGAGAACAAGTGCAATACGGTTGGATCTACGCACAATGGATCATTTACAAACTCAAATTAACATTTTTGAACAAAGGGATGACATACAACTCCTGTACAGAGACAACAGGACCATAAAGGATCAGATCCATAACTGGACACATGACATGTTCATGTTAAAGCTTTATCAGTTCTGCTGCCCAGTGCCCATGGCATTCAGAAGAGAACAGAAACCACGTGGGCAACATAAAATAAATTAGACCCTCAAGAGATTCAAGTGAGTTATCTATGGATTGAGAGCAAAAAGACACATATGACTATGACTTTAATGGGTTAAAGGAGGTCAGAGTCTGCGTTAGACAAGGCGTTGACCTGTCCCGTCTTTTATTATGGATGCAACACCGACAAACTCTTCCAACTCCCATCAGGGACAAGGGGGGCACCATTGTCTCCCAAATCCCTCTCTAGTCCCGGCGCAGAAAACAGGGCGGAGTCTGTCAGAAAAAACACAATAGGGAATGTCACCACTCCTGGAATGAAGCACCAACCAATGAAGACCTCTCTATTTCTTTTTCCGTGTCACTATGCAGCTCTGCAGGGGTGCAACTTGTAGCTGACAACACTGCTTGGGTCACACCCGGGCGGGTAAAGCCTCAGCCTCAGCCCACTCGGCCCCTCCTGGCCTCTGGTGACCCTAGCATTTGATGACAGACTCGACCTTTTGTGTGGCAGTGGCCTGTCCAGGTGAGGACAAGAGAGGCTGACAATGGCAGGAAATATAAAGGCAACGAAGGCTGGGTGACAACTCTATGGGGTCAGGGGTCACACTGGACAGCTGAGTGATGAGTGCAGCTGTGGACACGTGGGCCTTCTTCCCTGGCCTCTGACTCTGCTTGCCATGTCAGCTGATGAGTCCTTTGTTTTAGGATAAAGACCTCACTAACTCCCATCAAGTCTGAGAAGAGTTGTAAACGCAAGCACAGATGTAGGGAGACACACAACTTCAGTATAAACTCTTTAAAGTGACACCCTGACTTATTTAATATAGGTCACCTCCTTTCAATGGCCAATAGTTAAAAAGAGGAAAATGCAACAAGAAATCTATCCTGATTGTATCTATCCAGAATGTAGACAAAAAGCACCACATTTATATATTAATCTAAGTGTTAGATTATTAAAATAATTTGAAGTATACTAGAAAAAAAAAAAACTAAAAAAATTAAGTTCAAAATTACAGTGCTTTTTAAGGCCCAGTAAACACAGTAAAGGATTATATTTACCTCAACCGGGGAGATAATATTTTCAACGGCTTTTATTTATTGGTTTGTTTAACCAAATATAGACCTTACACCATTAAAGATTCCATCAACTTTTGGAGGAGATGCGGATCAATGTACTGTTTCTGGATCAGTTTCAATAATTGACACTATCGTTAATTTTATCTCACATTTCTGCAAAAATAGATAAATAAATAAATAAATCATATTTCACACTTATACTTGACCTCTCTCAGTTATGTCGGCTTGATTCCTCAATTATCCCACCGTGTTTTATCAGGATAGGACCCTGACTACATTTAGACCTACTGTATCGTTATTAATGGTGATATAAATTACTTATAAATGTCAATGATCATGGACCATAATCAGGATCACTCCATGTAACTGCCAATATCTGGCAAATAATATATGAGGTTTACACTCCTTGAGTGCTATGGTTTAGTGTAAAACTTTAAAAATAAACCTCCTAGTGTTTTCTAGTTATTGTTTCCTTGTTTCTAATCTGAGACTGACTCAACTAAACAGTACTATTCTCCATTACCACCCTGCTGATTTTAAACTCCTTAGATTCTCACATCCTGAGTCAACCAACTGTTTCTGATGCCAAAGGTCAGTGGCTGCCTACTCTCCTACCTTCCAAAAGTAAAAGATGGGAGGACGGAGGTTTGCCAAGTCAAGCACAAAACCGTGCTCTGGGTCATAAACACCTCCGACTGTCTCCCCTCCTTTTTCTTCCACCACAGAGGTGAGTTAGACTTGCACTCTGTTAATCTTTCACTACAGACTCGTTCACTTTTTGCATCCGCCCACTGGAGAGCAGAAGAAGGGAATGAAAGAGGGGCAGTAAAGAATGAGAGTCGATAAAAAAGCAGGAAGAAAAAGTCACAGAGAGGGCCAGATGGGCACCTTCACAGTCCATTTATCAAACCCAATGTGGCCCTCCCCTCCCCTCCCTGCTGCTCCCTTGTCCTAAACCCCCATGTAATTCTGTAATGATTTTCATTATCATATAATGACCTTACAAAGCCTACAGCAGTTTGCGTGGTCAGTACAAAACTCGCAGCTGTTCCCTTCAGTGTCTGCTCGCCGACTGTGACAAACCTTTTTCTTTCTATCATTTCATGTTTTTGGGGGACTATGGACCTTTAGGCTAAGAGGGTCAGCATGAGGTTACCTCATCCAGGATGTTCCATGGTACCCTAACCAGAAGTATGCATGAACAAAATACATCCCTCAAAGCCAAAAGATAAATACGCTTTTAAGATCAGGTGCTTCCAATGTCAGCCCTTTATTACCTGTATTTTCTTCTATGTGAAACACAATCCATAAATTTTTAAGAGCAGAAAAACTTCCCTGGTGCTTCTGGGAATAGCCATAATAGGCGTGCTCTCTGGAGGTTGTGCTTTGCCTTTCAATCTCCACTTCTTGTGTGGCACGCTGAACTGCTCTGCTGCAATACAGTCACCCACCCTCATAATAATCCATCTATTTCCAAGGTACTCATGGGGCATTTACCGAGGGGACGGGCAGGACAGCATCTATCAAAGGCTTCGCCCTGTGCATTAGGGAAAACCCAGTTACCACAAAAGCTCATAAGAATAAAAAAAAAAAGCTGGCATAACCGTGTTGGCTGTGAGTGAACGAATGAGCTGATTCTGCAACAACCCAACGGCTTCCAGGATCATTTCTTCTTTGGTTTTTGTTTAGATGCCAGAAACTATTTTATGTTGTAAAGAAACAACAATCAACCAGCACGTCTTAGCTTTGTGTGTCTTGACGCTGGAGCTGACAGTTCCTGATCTGTGGTTCACGGCTCAACCAGTTCTATCTCTCTATGCTGTTCTGTTCCTCCTTCTGTCCACTAACCCCAACCAGTCAAAGCAGATGGCTGCCACCTCTGAACCTGGTGAAAGGGAGTTGTTTCTTCCCACTGTCGCTGATGCTTGTTCATGTGGATTTGTTGGGTTTTTTCTTTTTTCTTATGAATTTAATATTTTGATAGCACTTCGAGATGACTTTTGTTGTAATTTGCGCTACATCAATAACATTGAATTGAATTGAACTGAAATGTATGTCAAAAAACAAAGTCAGAATGTTATTTAATCAATGCTTCTTTATGTTTAAAGGCCTCAGACAAGAAACATCAATCATTCTTTGTCAGAGTGCAAATGTTTCAAGAATCTGTGGAATTAATTAGTAACAGTTATAGAAACAGGCTGTCTGCTTTATTCTGTAACATATTGTATGTTTAATTTAACAATTAAATGACTAAATGTAGACCATTTGCTAAAGCACCAACTGAGATTGCAAGGACAAATACTATGGACAAGTTCCTTTCTTGTGTAATATTGTGACTCAGGTTTTGCTTGTGCCTTTTAGCTGCTTCTTTTAAAACTTAACTTCCAAATTATCTTTATTTATTACTATTTACTTCTATTTATGCCCACATATTTAAATCTTTCTACTGTATGATAATTGACTGCTGCTAACAAGTTTTTGTTGTTTTCAGAGCAATGAAAATAAAGCTTCTGTAACGGGCTTTGAGTTTCCTTGAAAAAAGCACTATGTAAATCCAATCATTGTTAATATTATCTAAAATTTGCATCATCAGATCTCCGTTCTGAACCAGGACATTCCACTTAACATTGCACATAGCCACGTAATCAGTTGTGCCCAAATGCTACATGTTGACAGGCACTTGACAGACTGACCCCTGGATTTTTTTTTTGTAAGTGGAGGCGTGGACATCAGGGATGGACATAAATTGTGTGTATGGGGAAAAGGCGCTATCGGGAGCAGCTGGAGTTCAAACACATTGTGTGGGGTTCTTGCCCTCCAACAAAGCTAATCTAATCAGTCTTTCAATGCTGATAAAGTAAACATCTGTCTGCCCTGCTGACAAGGACTGAGCATTTCCTGTGCTGGTCTGTGATACCAGTTGTCAGGATGTTAGAAAGCAAAGTCTAGGGTTGGACGTGGTTACTATAGGTGGCAACATTGTATTGTGGATTGTGATGGCGGAAGGATAGGGCTGATGTTTAGCCCGTCAGTGGGATGCAGGGTGGGGGTATATGGGGATGGTTTCTAGCTTTCACCACATGTGCTTGAATGTGCTATCAGAGCAGGCCCTACATCAGAGTTGTGAAGCGGTGGGCGTCGACACAGCAAAGAAAGGTGTGTGGAAACAGTCTGTTTACAAGGCTCATCTGGACGGGACGAAGCTAAGGGTCAACTAGAGGGGACAAATCCAAACACAGGAACATATGGAAAGATGGGAAAGCCCCAGCAGGAAGTTCATACAGATTTGTCTAAAGGAAGGCTTGAAGAAATCTGGAATTTGTGAATTCTGCCGGCGGCATTTTTGTTTTCTCCAGGCTCAGGACAATCTCTGGCCCTTTGTACAACGTGTGTCCGTGTGCGTGTGCATGTGTGTGTGTGTGTGTGTGTGTGTGTGTGTGTGTGTGTGTGTGTGTGTGGGATGGGGGAGAGAGAGAGAGAAACACTTGTGGTCAAATGTGTTGATAGAGACAATAAGCAGTGAAACACATGTTAATGCAGCATTAGTGTATACATGCACACCAGTGTTTGTGTGTCCTCGCTTGTGCCGAGGGGGAGAGAGTGACTGAGAAACTGAACAGCTATAATAACACTGCACTGCATGTGTGAGGCCTTTCTTTATCTGAATGAATGGTCAGTGTTCTCATCCCTGCGCTCTCAGCCCTTATCTGGAAGGATGGAAGTGACTGAGCTAATCCAAGGCGCACGTGTCACAGTGATAGCTGCAAGGCCCAAAAAGCACAAAAACAAACGCAACACACTCAGCACAACGATGATGGGGAAAAATCAACTGGACATACCTAATCAAAGAAAGAGCAATGAGATTCCTGTTTGTAATGTAATTGATGATATAGGCACAATTCTCAAGAAAGAGTTTGACATAACAAGGCATTGCCCATTACCAGAGCTTAATTTGGGCCGGATCCTGCCGAGGCAAGATCCAGCATCTCCCAGATTTTTACCGGAACAGATTTGATTGGATCCAGCACCTCATTTTTTTTTCCAGCACCTAAAGTTTAAATCACTGGAAATTTCATTCTTAACACAAAATTGAAGCTAAAAACTGAGCGGCAGAGAGAGCAGTATCATGCCACACCCACGCTACGTCTTAAGTATGATTTCCCGCAAAAATTGTGTCTTGTCAGCTTAGAAGACGGTAGAAATTGGCTAAATAAAAAGGTAGTAAGATTTAAAGAGCTTTTTTAAGCCAATAAGTGAAGCTAAGACTGAGGTAAAGAAGTCCAAGGATGTTTCTGTGGAAAGTGCAGAAAAGAGCAGCAGCACAGCAGCAGTTAGCGTAGCGAGTAGCAGCACCTGTAGCAAAGATGCTAATGCAGGAGAAACTGCATCTAACAGACAGAACACAGGAGTAGAACTATCCAGCAGACATGAGGAGGACTCAGGGACAGAGAGAAGAGAAGGAGATGAAGGTCAAAGTTCTGCTATAGACAATGAGACAAAGGCTGAGTTCAAAGCTAAGATTATCTGCTACTATTGGCTTATGAAAGACAAGGCAAGCCTCTGCTGTGAAATATGTAAAAAAGTTGTGCGGATACAAATGGCTCCAAAGCTGGGGTCTTTTTTGGCTATAAAAGGTATGCACATGTTTTATTCTCATGTTCCTTCATTAGCGGAGTTACGGCCTTGTGGGTGTAAAAGTTCGTAAATATTTTGTTTTTGTGGGTTTTCGTTTTCTGAAAGTTTAGTGACCTTTGTGAAGAAAGTGGCTAAATTAGCGGTGATTTCGCGCTATCCTTGGTGATGAAACATGGCAGATTTGACAGCTGTCACTCAAAGTGAGAGTAACGGGCGAATGTCAGGGCTTCTTTAACGCTGATTCATCATTATTGCATTAAACATTTAGGTTAATTGGTTGTTTGTGTTCAAGTGATATTATCGGACCACTTAGTTAACTTTAATTTTTTTTTTTCATTCCATGACATTTTTGTCTCTCTCTTACTGCCGGAACAACACGCGGCTGGAGTTCCAAAATGATTTAATTCAGCACTGCTCATTACTCCTAAACGCTCTACTCTGCAAAGCGGACTCTGCGCGGAGACTGCCAGGCCAATTAACTGCAAAGCTCAGATTGTACACGAGTTGTCCGCGTACCTGGTGTCGCACAAAACACTGCTCGGCATTGTATCGACCCACGTTAAATGTATCACCGACCTGCATTTTACCGTCTGGTGAAACAGAGCAGCAGAGATGAACGCTTAGAGGAGAGAGTGGCAGACGAGCTACGAAAGTACAACACATCCCAGGAGTACAAGGATTACAGAGAAGTGCTAAGAATTGTGGGAAATGTAGGATTTTAATGGAAACTACTGCAGTAAGTTCTGAGGAGTGCGCAGAGTCCGCCTGAGTATGTCTGAGCCTTAAATAACACATCAACCTCATTCCCGAGGACACTACTTGTGGATCATGGTGTGTATTAAACAGGTGAGGCATGTCAGGTTAAACAAACAACTTACCTTTTAATTGTTGTACACACATTGATTGCCGAACTCCAGCTTTCATTTCTAGCCTTTGAACAACAGTCCTAGCTATAGTCTACACATGTAGACAACATTTAAAAAATAAAGAAAGTTGATGTCTTATTTACAGCAATGCAGTAAGAGTTAAAGTGAATAGGCTTTGTTTTTTTCACGGTTAAATCAAAGTTTATTCAATTATTTGACAATCTAAATAATTTCGATGCAATATCATTCACTGTTGCATCACTTTCATGTTTTTTTCAAAGTATATTTTTAATGAACTGAAAGGAAAATGGCATGTCAGTGGGATCCAATAACCAATCACCATAACTTGGATCTCTCAGAAATAGCATTCTAGCCCAAAAAGGGTATACTTGGGGAAAAATACTTTTGCTTTCACTCTTTTAGCCAGTCTTACACCAGTCAGAGACTTATTTTTTAGGAGTGAATGGAAGGAGCAAAGTCAGTGGTACACTGTGTTACCTTTCTCTCCATGTCTGTCTTTGTTGGTGCCTGTCTGTCAAGGCAGACAGCAGAATTTCTGCCATCTCCCTTCTTCCCTCTGCAGCTTGGCCTTCCTCCTCCACTGTGGCTAGAAAGAGCATTGTCTGCAAAGTGGAAACACAAGTTCAGAATAAATTGATATAGTATACAACTAGAGTCAGCATATGGTGACAAGAGTATGTATTTTCGGATACGTCAAGGTGCTCATGATGAGATAATCCCTTCTGGAAACAACTGGTTTGGTACCTGCACTGCACCCTTCAAGGACACCAAACCTCCTTTGATGATCCCAGGTGTGAATTTGAGTAAAAAAAAATGTAAAGCTTTGCTCGCCATCGTTCAGAAATTACACAGCTTGGAGTTAAGACTCAATTATAACATCCCTAGGAAAGCTGCGTACAGTAAGTCTAGCATAAAGTCAGTTTCACATCAGAGGATGGGCAAATTACACCCAATATTAGAGTGTGAGTCAATTAATCACGTCCTGCAAAGCGCAGTGTAATGTGTGAGGATCCTCCTGTTGAACATGAATTACAGGCCGGCTTAAAGTGTGACGTGGCACATCAGTGCTAATCAGAGACATCCTGGCAAACCTTCGCCTCCAAGTCTTTTGCAGCCTCTAAGCTGGTTGAGAGGGAGTCAAATGAAAAAGGATCTGGCAGCCCAAATTAAATGCAGTGCTGTCAGCAACGCTCAAATCCCACTTTCCCCTCACCATCTCTCTCTCTTCTTCTTCTTCTTTACCCTTCACAGACTCTCTTCTTCTCTGAATATCCTTAAATGTCTCTTCCACCCCTCCTCCTTCTCCTAGTCTCTGAGAAGTGATGGATCTGTAACTCTGACTGACTCTGACGCCTTGTTAAGAACAGTCTCTTCCTGTCACATCCACCAGTCAAACGCGTTCATTTCTTCCCATTAACGGTCTCTCGCCTCCCCAGTCACCCGCCCGTCTTTAAAAGAAACCCACAATGTAAGGGAACCTTCATTTCTCCTCCTCTGCCTTTTTTTTAATCCCTTTCTGACAATCCGCCTGTCTGTCTTAATTCATGTGAAGATAGGTTTGATTGTCTGTGTGTGTAAGTGCGTTTCCAAAGGAGACAAGTAATATGCTTACTTCCTCTACACAGCGCAGGACAGGTGTCAAAACATGTGGCGCTGTGTGACTGATTACACCTGACTTAGAGGAGACACCAAAGATTACGGTGACCAAGTGGGAAGCAGGGCCGGCTGTACTTCCTATGAAAACTGTGCCTTTCAGTTTGGATCAAACCTCGTCCTCCGGGGATGACTGACAGGCTAAGAAAGTGCCAGAAAGTGCATTCAGCATCTATCATCATCCCAGCTGGTAAACATCACTATGCCAGGCTGGCCTTGAAGCACAGTTATAATGTTTAAGGCATGACGCTGAAGAGCAAGAGATTCACAGTTGATCTGAAGCCAGCTCTAATGTGTGTCCCTGAGCCTGTAGTAGAGCTGGCTTGGGAATAGAACAAAAAAGGAAGAAAGGAAAACAGTGTGGTCCTATAATCCTATTCATATGTCATGAAACAAAAAACAATAAACCAGAATTGTCACCTTATTTGTCTATACCTCTGCCAACCAACAAAAAAACACTTTTTTGTTTACTTTAATGTTTTGTAACTTCTATCTCAGCGTGTTTTGGAAGAGGAAAAAAAACTTTTTAAATACCAAGCATGTGATAAACCTCATAGAAGTGAGTCTTTGAGGCTAAAGTATTCACAAAACAGTCAAAGAACAAAGTCGATATAAAAATCTAACACGCAAGCACGCACCCACACACGCTAATCACTAAACCTCCTGCAGTACTGATTCAAACTTCTATAGTGAAAAAGTTCCATACAAAAATGACACTAAATTACTAATAATTACTTGTGATATTTACATTACCACAAAAAAATAAAGCTATTTTTCTATCAGATAAATCCCATAGTGTAGGCCTCATTGGTTAATACATCAAAGATCACTTAAAAAGTGAAAGTTGACATTGTCGAAAAAGTTTTGCACATTGTATTGTGGAAAAAGATGCATTTTTTACTTCATTCTTACCATGATTTCTTGTGTTTTTCCCATAAAACTCTGCCAAAGTGACTTTCCAACATGTTTCTGATGCTTTTACATACTGAAAATGGTGGCAAAACAATGGCAGATTGTTTTTTTGGGGGGGGATTTATACGGAAAGATCTGAATCAGGCATAAATTGAATTTCTTATGGAACAAACTAGAACAGAAGTGGCATCAAGCAAATCACTGTCCTCCTTGTCTGGTGGAGAAACACAAGATAAACAGTAAGAATTATCATTGGATCACACATTATATCCTGCAATGCAATGCGTGAAACTGTTCTGACAATGTCAATAAGAGTGTGTTTACAGTGGAGATTTTTGAGCTGAAAACATCTCACTTTTTTGAGCGAATGATCTATTGATGTATGAGGCCTACACTGTCTTTATCTGATTTCTTTAATGAAATATTTAAAACTTTCAACACACGAGTATGAACACAAATTACAGCACCTCTCCACAGTCAAAATCAGTGGTTCCCAACCAGGGGTACATGTACCCCTAGGGGTACTTGAACACGCGTTGACAATAAACGGCGTTAATGGAATAACCAATATTGTGGCCTTAATATCCTACTAAATTACTAACATGTTATGCACAGTACTAACATTTGAGGTCAATATATTCTGTTATACAATAATTGTAATGCACAAAATTGATATTTAGTGTGTGTTAAACGTACAGGTTGACATTTTCAAGCTGTAGGAAATTTCAGAGGCCAACATGTTAATAATATGTAAATAAAACAAAAAAGGTTACTAAATTAGACTGATGAAGGGGTTCTCCTAATCTGAAGAAAGGGATCGGGGGGTACATGAGACACAACCAAAAGCCTATACCACCAATGTGTGTGTGTGTGTTCCTGTGTTTAGAGGACCCAGTGCTGAGAGAAGCCTTTAGGATTAGCCCCAGGCTGATCCCCTGGCTATTTCTACA
Organism: Gouania willdenowi; assembly: GCF_900634775.1. Classification (NCBI taxonomy): domain Eukaryota; kingdom Metazoa; phylum Chordata; class Actinopteri; order Blenniiformes; family Gobiesocidae; genus Gouania; species Gouania willdenowi. Next base: position 15,521,147 of record NC_041046.1, on the reverse strand, counting down.
CCCCACTGGTTGTTTACTGGTCAAGCCTGGCATCGTATAGACCAGAGTTTCTTTATCTCTGGGACTGTGTTAACAATAATCAGTCCTCTCTTTCCTACTATTTACCCCTTGATGACATTAGCTGTCCTCAGCCTCTACCTCTCCGAGCCTGACGCTAACCACAGATATCCCCCTGACCCTGGCCACAGCCTGAGGTTAACATGAGGACAAGCAGGACCAGGGGACCCTCTAATTCCTGGCTCTAGAACTTTAAATTCAGCCTTGTCTATTTTACTACAGATAGGTGTAAACATTTCCGCACCCAAGCTAGATAAACAAATAAGCGATCAGGCTGAGGGGATATTTTGGTTAGTGGAGAGTTGGAGTGATGATAGTATTTCAAGCAGAGCCTGGCTGGAGGGCAGCCTGGGGCAACTCACTAACACCTCCAGCCATGACTGTATCCTAACACCAACAAGCATCTGTCTATTCTATCTCACAATGAAATGCCACTCATTTAACACATGATGATACAGGTACAAATGAGAGGAATGTTGCTACATAAAAGAAAGATATGAACTGAATTTCTTTCAAACATCACAGTATAGCTGCCACAGGTCGTCAAGGACAACTTAGAACCTTGAAAGTGGAAATGTTAAAAAAGGATGCCTGCAAGACTGAAAGTTTACACTCCATAAAACAGAGAAACTAGCTGACCACTAGAGTGTCGGAGTAAGTATTAACACCCCATGAAACGCTTTCGCTGACTCCAGACCAGAGCTTTCAAGGGACCCAAAGCACTCTTAAGATCACTGGCACTCAGTTGAACAGGAAGCCATTTTACATCTGCTGGCCACAAGCACCTACAAATCCCAAAGCTGACCTCTTTTTTTTTAACTGGCTTGAAATTCAGGTGTGATTCCCAAAGCAGATCTAAAATAAAGACGGTGAAAATAAAAAACAGTCAACAACCTGTTAAACCAACATTTTATTTGGCTCCTGGCCTGTAATTGGTGTGATATTGGCCATGTCTACATGACAGCTTAAATTCCCCTTTTATTCAGGATGAAAGTTAAATCCTGTTTAAACTGACCTTGTAAACACTTAATTCTGAATGAAAATGGCCATTCTGAATTCAATTTAAACCTGAATAAAGTGGCTGGTTTATTCTGATTTTAAGTCCAAATGGAATAATTCCTCGTTCTTATAAACATTTAATTCCACTTTAAATTAATTCAGGTTGTTCTGCAAATTCTCCTTCTGTCGCGATAATGTGCTAGTGACGACATAATCCAAGATGGCCGCCCAAAGCAAGCAGGACTCAAGCCAAGAGTACTTATTTAATAAGAGCCATAGAAGACATGGATATAATGAAAAGAGTGGATGGACAGAGGTATAAACATAGGGACATTCACACAAACACACAGACTTATGACACACACATGGACATCAGCAAACAGAACAGGCTTCATCAGCGACATGAAGCCCTAAATCAGATCACAGAGCTTCACTAATGACACGTGGGTTATCATAAAGTTCACCTTTCACTCAAAATCCTGTACAGTGGACGTAAAGCAGCCGTTGCAGTTACCGCTAGCTTTGACTGACCAAAGTGTGGTCGTCTGCCTCGCTCCTCCAGTACTATAGCTCCCTTCTCCTGCTCAGCTGATGAAAGTGAAACGTGAAAGTGCGTTATCGCTGAGCTGCTGCTTCAAAACTTCATTCAAAATAAAAGTGGAAATAGATGTTTTTATGTGGTCTTCTATGTTGTAGCCAAAAAGAAAAGGTTTGTTCACCCCCTGTCCAATCTGAGCCTTCCCAACCCCCAGATCTAAAGGTGAATAAACCTGTTTTCTTTGTAATCCTCAATTCAGAATTACTATGTCCATGTAAACACAAAGCAGAACACTTTAATTCCGAATTATTTAATTCAGAATAATTAATTCTGAATTAAAAAAATAAATAAATCATGTAACTGTGGCCAATATAGGCCTAATATAATCCCTTTCAATGTGCTCATCTTTAACCTTGGCAACTTTCATATTTGTCTCCCCCAATAAACAATAACATAACGTAATTTCCGGACTATAAGCTGCTACTTTTTTCCACACTTTGAACCCTGCGGCTTAAACAATGATGTGGCTAATTTTTTTCTGGTTTCACAAGCAACATACCACCCAAAAATTCAACTCAGTCATTTTGTCATGCACACACCCTGGACTTGAGGCTGATGGAGAAGCTTACGTAAGGAGAACTGACAAACGAAGCGGAGATCAGAACAGCCTGGATAAAGTAAAAGTCAGCCAGTTTGTAATAGAAGGAAACAATAAACAGGATAAGTTGTTAAATCACCAAGTTGGGTTTTGCGTCCATATTCTGACTCAGATTCCGGACTAGACGTGATTGCTCCTGAGTGCACGGAACGGACAGAGACAGCGCTGTATCAGTCTGGATCCAGTAAAAAGTGACCATAAAAAGCTGTAAATAGACTGATATGTAGACATGGGGCAGTGAGGAGGTGACTTTATGAGGAGATGGAAACTCATCAGTTGAAACACAAAAATCTCCGTTAAAGCAAATAGGAGCACAGCCCGCCTACCTGTCCGTTCTGATTGTCCGAGTTCTCTGAAGGGCACCCTCATCAGCCAATAGGGTGTGGCCTATCTGATGATGCTGCTTTTTTTTTGGGAAAATTGCTAAATTATTGGAACGCGGCGAATACAGTGGTGCACCCTATAGCCTGGAAGTAACAGGCATATTAAAGGGTGGACCATTCTTGAATTATATATTTGTTTATTCACCTTAGTCTTAAAGGTGAAACTGTAGATATCATTATGGTACAACTCTGTTCAAGAAGCGGTAGCACATGTTGCAAATACTAGACAATAACATAAGTATCTGGGGAAACAGTTTTTGTATTTATTTTACTCGTGTTCATGTAATGCAGTCGTGTTAAACTCATTTTGGTTCAGGTGCTAAGTGGGCCGCAGACTATAGACAGAGAATATGAGTAATTTCAACATCAACGCGCCCTAGTTTCACTTTAACGTATATATAATACGTAAAACACTGATAACATCCAACAATAGGTAACTATTATCAGTCCATGCAAGATCTTTACTTAAAACTTCCTCGATTTTGTAACCAATTTCTATTAAATATGGGAAGATTTTGTTAAATAATAGAAGAAAAGATTGGAAAAAGAACCAAAAAAAATTTGAGATTAAAATGACTGCCATCATGTCATATAAGCATGGGAAAATATTGTGGAGTTTCATTGACTTTGTGTATTTAGAGGGGCAGAGAACTACAACTAAACAAATTGGTAATTTACTCAATATTTAATGTTTTCTCTGTCATTTTTACTTCCACCGTGAGCCAAATGAAATGCTCTAAAGGGCTGGATTTGGCCCCCAGGCCTCAAATTTGACACTGTGATCTAATGTATACAATTTTCTATATAATGTTCTTGTACTGTAACTCTTAACAGGAGATAAGTTATCTGTTTTATATGGATGCCTCAATTCAGGGTCTTGATGTGAAGGGCTAAAACAATAAAAGAGGATCTTGGTGTTCTTTGTGTGGTATGTTGTAACTAATAAAGCCTTTTTTTTTTACATTTCATCTATTCACTGTAAAAAGAAAAAGAAGAATTGGGTGTTTTTGCCTTTATTTGAACTGGCAACCCTCCAATTACAAGTTCTGCTGTCTTTAACCACTTGCTTGCATAACAAGGTTGTAGCATGCCTGGGAATAAAGTGGGTGGCATACAATCATATAATAATGCTACAAACCAAATAACTAAGGTGTTTTTAAAAAATCAGCTAAAAATGACAGACATATGAAGTGACTGTGTTTGGATATTAGTCATATCAAAAACAAAATCAAGCCTGAATTTATACAAAAAAGGGAGGGATTTCATAAAGGATCTGTTTTCTTTTTCCTCAGCATTGTGGCTAGCACGTTAGCAAAATGTCTCGAATTTAAAGGCTTACGAGTAACTGCTGTGTTAACTCAGCTGCTCTGACACCTGGGTTCATAGGCCTTTAGAGTAAAAGTTTGGCAGACTATTAACTTCCCACGTCGCTCCCTCTCTTTTCGCTAATAAAAGAAACCAATATCACTTTAACCGCTGGTGGAAAAAGGCATCAGGCACCTTGCTCTCAGTAATGGATAGCTTCTGCTCACGGATATAAACAACTTGGGGAACTGTGATCCTGTCATGGCCAGTTCCAGTCTAGACAAGGCAATCTGTGAGTATTTGCTGCATTCCGCTGCTAAGTTACTTTGCACTTGAATTGGGTGGAGAAGGGGGCGCGGGGTCCGCAGCGGTGGAAAAAATGACATTATCCCTGGAGGAAATGTGACATGAAAACATGCACTTGTTGGTGACATCATGATCCAAGTCAACCGTGGCTCAGTAGTAGAGTGGGTCATCCAATAACTGGTGGGTTGAGGGTTTGAATCCCACTCTAGCCAAGTCATTGTCATTGTGTCCTTGGGCAAGGCTTTTTACCCACATTGCCTCGTATTAGTATATTATTTATATATTAGTATAGTATATCACAGTATATTTTTCAATAATATGCAGACACTATTCCTCACTATATATTTGAAAATCAGGTTGGATCTAAAAAAAAACATTGCATTCAAAGTCTACCACAACAATTATATAAATTAATATTACATAATTAATCAATAAGATCTTCTTGGTTTTAAAATGAGCCTTTACTGGTTTAATAAGGGGAAAAGATTTTAAGTGTCGGACCCACTTTGAAGTTTTTGTGTGTCAAATTGTGGAGTAAAATGATGGATCAGAATGAGTGTGGAGTTAAAACAATGTTTAAACATAATTCAGTTTAAAAGCAGGTATAAATAAAATTATTTTTACAAGGTACAGGAATGAATCTGATCACTAATTTGTCCTGTTTTGATGATTAGATATGGACTATTTGTGAAAATGTAGATTGTGTGTTTAATGATATATGGATAATTTATTGTATTATTAGTTGTACTTGAAAAAGAAAAATCAGTAGTGATTAAAGAGGCTAGAGTTAAATATGTTTAAGTGATTTTGGATCTTATCAATGGTCCTTTACTGCTGTTGTAAATCATCTTTTTTATTTTTCTAAACTGCTGTTCTTTTATCATTTTACGTGTTCAAAATAAAAACATCATCATCCTCATTATCATAAAGTCCCCTAAAATCCCAATTCCAACTCTGTGTGTGTGTGTGTGGTGTGTGTGTGTGTGTGTGTGTGTGTCTGTGTGTCTGTGTGTGTGTGTGTGTGTGTGTGTGTGTGTGTGTGTGTGTGTGTGTGTGTGTGTGTGTGTGTGTGTGTGTGTGTGTGTGTACTGATCTGTTCTCGCAATCTCCGTGGTGACAGAAACTTTTGCCTTTCTGCCAGATTGACCCTTGCGAGGTCGCGGCCACCATCAATTATGTCAGCCAGTAAAATAGGCTTTGCTCCACACAGCAGATTATATGGAGTGTAAAACATTAGAAAAATGTGTCTGAAACATCAGAGTAACATGTTTGAAGTGACAAAGGGTTGGAGGGAATAGAGACGCTCCTAAAAAGGGAAGACCTCTGACAAGAGATTTTGTTTGAAGGCATTGTGTCATAGTCAAGTGGGCAGGGATGCTTTTCAATGGTCCCTATGGCAGTCCATCTTCTGGACAGAATACGAGCAGGACGGAGGGACATATGCTTTGCACAGGGTCAAATGGAGCAGAACTCACAGGCTTTTGTGCAGCTCCTTTTGGTGATGAGAAGAAAAGGCAAATCTGTTGTCACGTCGTAGTCCAGTGGGGCCACCAATATCACATAAAAATTCACCCGCCTGTTTCTGGCACGGCCTTTGTCTCCATCTCATGATAGGGAGTGTGGATCCAGTTGGCCCTAATGGCTAAACCACATAGTTGTTGGTCTGAATGGGCTCTCCATCAATAGGGCAGGGGCTATGCTCTACTCGCACAAACTGCTAAGCAAGCCCTGGTCCAAAGCGTCATCAATCTATCACGAGAAAGCTTTGAGAAGCACAGTGACTAAGTCAGGACAATGAAGACGGAGCTGGGTGGATATTTGTGCGATGAGCGTAACACTCAGCACCTTCTGCTCAGTTAAAACCACTATCTAGTTTTCAGCTACATGTCAGACGAGGATCTGCACCTCACTTTCCTACCAATAAAACAACCGACTGGAGCCAAAGTCTGTCTCTCTGTGCCCCAAAGGTAAAGTGTTAACTTTATAAATACTTCAGATCCTAAAATACACTGAACCAATAAAAAAAAGAGTTTTCCTTCACCCAGATCTTCTCAAAAATACGAATTTGATATTAAAAAAAGAGTGATGGAGTGATTTGTATCAACAAAACAAAACTAGAGAACCATGTGTGTAAAGATGAAAACTATTTTTAATAAATCCTATGTACCCAATTGCTCAGTTTAGTCATTGTAAAATGTGCTGATCAGAAGTAAGCTAAGTGTGATACGTTAGATAAGGGGCCATGTGGATTTTAGTTGGTGGTAGGATAAGAAACTAAACCTTTTATACACTTAATTCTAAAGGAACTTAGTCACCTAATACTGAATTGAAATAGCTTCTGACTACAAAATTAAGGCAAACTATTTTAGCATCATAATTAACACTAAAACTATTACAAAAATAGACATTTTTAGAAGAGTGGTTATCAAACTTTTTCGCCCAGTATCCCGTTTCCCTTATTTCTAAATCCAAGTATCCCCTTTATGCCCGACTAACACATTTTGCTCAGAATTCTGTAAAAACAAAAACCTTTAAATTATAATAATGGAATGAACGAGTAAAAACACACATTTTAAAGAATCTATGTAAATAAGTGGAATAAAACAGTATTTAGTGCCTCCTGAATAGATTTATTTGCATAGTTTTTATCATTTCCAGTCATCTACCTCCTGATGTGGGACCGAGACTGAACGTTTAACTTCATGTTCCAATCAAGATAATTTCCATCATCATTTTGTGTATTTTTAGTTTGTTCTTTTTATAATTAATTACATTTTTCTCTTATTTTGTGTATTTTTGGTGTCTTTTTATGTGTTGTTGGTATTATTTGAATTATTCTCTCACAGTGTGTGTGTTTTTGTTGTTGTTTGGTTGTTTCTCATGTCTTTTTGTAGTGATCTCCTGTATTTTTCTCTCATTTAGTGTGTCTTTGTTGTTGTTTTGTGCGTTGCTGGTAATAGTTTGTATTTTTCTTCGTGCATTTTTTTTGTTATTTTTATTATTCGCTATATTTTTCTCTTATTTTGTGTGTTTTTGTTGTCATTTTACTGGTTGTCATTTTACTGGTCGTCATTTTAGTATGAATATCAATTTTAACCAAAACATTACAATAGAATGCTCACGAAACAGTGCCAGGTCAATCTTAATAAATAAAAAAAAGGTTTATTTTTTAAATGTGTCTATAGTCCAATGAAAGTGCAAGGAACTAAACTAGGGGTATATTACAGCTGGTGATTTAGTAAGTAACATGGAGTGTAGTTAACTTTGCAGGGGTATCTGGTAAAGTTCCCACCCTGGCTGCACCGGCCATCATATGAGGCGAGCGCATATCCAATGAATACCATAGTAATTATTAATATATCCTACAGAAGTGTTTGTGGTTTCCTGCTCACAGAGCAGTTGAATGCTGTCCTTTATTTTGAAAGTTGCTGGTTCAGTTTACAGGAATAGAAGCTCATACTGTCCTTCAGAAACATAGTGAATCGCTTGTTGCTCTCAGAGGAGGCTCTTGGGTAAATGTTGTATCACACTTTGGAACACGAAAGTGTCAATTAAAGAATGACAGAATCAACTCTGTAGTACCCATCCATCAGAGTGAAAGAAAAGCTGCACATGTCTACCCAGCTCTGATGCAACGGAGAACTAGCATGTGCGCTAATGTGCAGCGCTTATGAAAAGTTTTATATGCGATGTGGGGCATTACATTTTCAATACGTGCACCCTTCATTCTTTGGTTATTTTGTTTTAAAAACCAATGCAAAATAACAACTAAACAGTGTGGTTATTTTGTTTTACTGACTAAAACCCGAAACAGAAATACAGGAAAATCAAAAACCAAACGAGCAGCGTTTTTTTTATTTTTTAAATTAATTAAAAATTAAAAAAATCTTGTTCTGTTTGTGTGATAATTGGATATTTAAGGGAAACTATGGATGAGAGCTTCATGTTTTAAGCTCACCACACAGAGGGGACCCACAGACGGGGGCGGGCTTTTACTCTTACTTTTACTCAGACTTTTTGCTCTGCTGCGTTTGATAAAATGATCTTGTATCATGTTGTAAAGAGGTGTAATTTGTGTCGAAGATGTTTCTTTAAAGAGTTTTTGATGCTGGAAGTCTGAATCTGTGAATATCTGTCAACTTTACTGAACAGTGTTACGGTCCAAAAAGTATCCAGACAAACAGGTGACTGACTATGGACTGTGAGGAACAATAGATGTTAGAACTTCTACGATTTGACACTTTTGCTAAAACAATTACAGCTTTTTTGAGGGCAGTAAAAATATATTTTGCGCACATTATAATACCATTAGCCACTAACGGCAGTCATTAAAACACATACCAGGTGCCTGTTTTATGTAACATCCATTAATAGCATTTCTATTCACCAGTTCATCAGTAATGTGACTTATGTTTTGCTCCTTTTTGTCCGAGATTTAAAGTCGCCCCCGTCTGTGGGTCCCCTATGTGTGGTGAGCTTAAAACATGTCTGGTTTTTGATTTTTCTGTACTTCTGTTTTGGTTTTAAAGGGGACATATCATGCTAAATCCACTTTTTTAGCCCTTAAATGCATTTTGTTGTATATTTAGAGCGCTTAGAAGTACAGAAAAAATCAAATGAATCTCTTCAGGTGCTCCGTAGATATCTTTATATTCTGTTTTGGTGATATTTTTCAATCTGTTTCAATTTTTCTATTCTCTATTACGTTTTTTAAACTATTACATCAAACCAAATTAAGACATCGACTCCAGGCCCAACACTTCAAGCAATCCGCCATTTTTATTTCTCGCTGAGATTTTGTAGTCCAAGCTCAAGGATGCCGAAGTTACGAGAGGACAAGTCAAAATGTTCGGTTGTTGGATGTAGTAACCCACACGCTTCATTACACCGTCTCCCAGCATTAGAACCTTTTCGAAGTGCCTGGTTGAGTTTTATTTTTCACGGAAATGTACCCACATCTGTGGGTTAAGTCAATTTTGTGTGCGTGAAGCACTTCAAGGATGACTGCTTCTGCAACCTCCACCAGTATAAAGAAGGATTTGCTGAAAGACTTCGTCTGATTGAGGGTTCAATTCCTTCTATCTTTGGAGACGACGAACAGAGCACTTCGGTAAGCTGTAAATAACGCTAAAAAGTATGATAAGACGTCCCTGTCATTGTTTTGTTAGCATTAGCAGTTGCACCGTCTTCAGACTTCATATGTTAGCGCTGTGTGCTCGTTTTAGATCCTTGATGATATGGCCTACGTGATTTAATTAAAGTCTAAAGTTTTCATTAGTCATTTCATTTTGCCGTTTTTGTCTTTGAAAAGACTGTATTAAAATGCATTTTGTGACGTTAGCTTGGCGCTAGCGTTAGCTCGGTGCTTGTGTTAGCTCACTTGTTAGGGTTCTGCAGGTTCATCATCTTCATTTTCATCTCGCTCCACTGGGTCCGACTCTGGCTCGAACATGTAAGGCTGGATGGACAAGTCTTCTGTTGTTGACATTTTGTAAATAACCTCTGAATAAAAAGTTTATGCGCCGCTACATAGCCGTATCTCTTCTATCAAACTACAAAAATAGCCGAGCAGGGTGGAGTTGAACCGAGTGTCACCTGAAGAGGGGGCGGGTTATGGAGTGTCTCATTTGCATTTCAAGAGATCGCACCAAAACGATTTGTTCTCAGAAGCACATCAGAAAAGGGGCCTGTGGAGCTATTCAGAGGAATTCAGACCCAAGCATTGCAGTTCCGCTTTATATAGACCACAACTGTATGATTTATATCTAAAAAGGAAGGATTTAAAACCATGATATGTCCCCTTTAAGTCCGTAAAACAAAAAAAAACAAAAAAACTAAAGAATGAAAGGTAAACAGATTATTTTCAAATAAATGCATCATTTCTAGTTTTTAATCTTCTTACAGTCAGTTTTTAAAATTTTTCTCTTCAATCTACTATTTTACGTTATAGTATTTTCTTAATACACTACTGGTCAAAAGTTTTAGAACACCCTATTTTTTCCAGTTATTTATTGCAATTACAGTCATGCAAGTCCAATGAATAGCTTGAAATGGTACAAAGGTAAGTACTAAACAGCCTGAGGTTAAAAAAAGGTTTGGTTACCCAAAACTGAAAAACATTGTACATTTCAGAATTATACAAATAGGTCTTTTTCGGGGAACGCAAAGTGGGTTAATAATTTAAAGCTGTTCTGCATCAGTGAAGGTTGAATCAGCCTTGAAAGCTGGTGCTATTAATTCCTACAGGTGTTCCAACTTTTCTTGGTTACTTCCAACTTCCTCTGTCTGCATAAAAGCAGTGTTGGAACACACTGTGGTACCAGACCCTCATGAGCATCAGGTCAATAGTTCTGTTCATGGATTCCACTCTTTTTCAACTCAAATTGGTTATTTGTTCTTTGCTTTCATTTCACAGTGCAATGACACAATAAACTGAAAAATGTTCTGTAAAAAAACAGGAAAAAGTGTGGCGTTCTAAAACTTTTGACCCGGCGGTGCACATTGGGATAATATTCCACCACCCATTAAACCAGATATATGACACATTTTAGATTTGTGTTGTTTAGATTAATTTAACTTAAGGTTTTACATCAATATTTACCTAAACTACTTATTTCCATCTACCTCATTAAGGTTGGCAGCACTCAGTACTTTGTTGGCTTCTACACTGATGTCTATACTGTAACTGTGCGTTTTCTGTTTTTCCACACATGGTTAATGCATCCCTGCCTTGAACATTTCCTCTATACCACACAGCTTTACAGTAATAGACAATGGCACACACCGTGAAGCAGTTACATAAAAATGGATTATGGACTCCCATACTCTATAATACTCTACTTCAATCCCACCAAGAAGTCACAGACACTCGACTAGCTTTTACACTTATTGATGCATGTTCAACAAAGCTGCGCACACTCATGAATAATTGTGGAGTGCATTTGATAATATCTAATTAAGTAAAGGCAATTCAAAGTGAACACAGGAGTTTGGATTGAGTTACACAATGAGACTAATTATTGCAATTAAATCAAACATCGACAGAACATAGTAGTCGGACATCAAACAGCAGTCAAGTTCAGGCTTCCTTTTGACATTTGTGTTTGCTAAGAGTTTTTTCCTTTTTTTTTGTCTTTTCTTTTATCCTTAAATGAAAGGACCATTAATTAAAAAGTTGTTCAGTAGCCAACTATCACTGCAGGAGTTGCATGTTTTGATCAGCAATTTAAAAATAGGCCCCGGAGGACTTTTCAAACAATCTGTTCTCTCAAACATCTCGTCACACTGAAAGTCAAGATGAAATTACCCAGCATTCAATAGTTAATAGAAAACAAATAAAACTAAAGAGTATGTTTTTTTTTTTATTCTTGTGGCTAAACACAACCTGACTTTTTCCACTTATTTCCACATTCCATCCCACTGTGTTGTGGGAACAGCTAAAGGGTGTTTATGAGACTGTTATCCAGGAGACGATGCCACCCTGCAGCTCTGGCCCAAATAAAAGAGCCATTTATTACATTCAACGTGACCCTCTTATTACACACAAATAGGAATTAATGAGTGCTATATTGGGTTCTCCCAGCAGAGTGAGGCAGGGCCCACTAAAGAACTAACGTTAATTACACCGTCCTACAACTCACCCATTTAACACCATCCATTAGATTGGTCTGCAGGGAAAGGTTGATGCTATAGTGATAACTGAAGGAAAAAGCTACTCATATATTCACTTTCAATTTCACTTATGTGTAAGGGACAATGCATGTTAATGGACATAATAACAGTATGCAAATATGCCAGATTTAGCACTTAAAATAATTTACATTTGCAGTTTCTACTAGTGTTAATGTCTTTGTCATAGTATGATTACTTTTGCAACAACACATGCTCAATAGGGTGAAGCTAGCCTGTCTCATTACAGTCTAAACCTAGCTCCATGACTTTTCAAGACTGGAAAATCATTTTTTTTCAACTTCCATAACTTTTCCAGGGATTTCATGACCGTGGGGACCCTGCAATCAAAGCTACTTCTCTTTGGAAATGCCAGTTAGTGATCCAGTAGGAAGTAAGCTGATTGTGTTTGCGGAGGTAAGACAGCTCCTGTTATCTTACCCAAAGATCACTTCAAATATGTGTGAACTTACTAAAAATGAGTACCATCCCATATCAGGTTGATAAATAGTAATAGAATATTGCATGAACCATTATATTTTCATACTTCAGTAAATTATATCTGTAAAATACTTAATGTCATTCAGGCTATGTTCAGACTGTAGGCAAATGCGTCCCAAATCCGATTGTTTTGCCCATATGTGACCTGTGTCCAACCTGTTGAAGTCAGTTTGAAGAGCACAAATCCATATTTTTTTTTTTTTTTTTATTAAATGTGACCCAGGCCACTATCATGTGGTCCTAATTCCGATATATATCTGATATTCAGCAATGTGCCTGCTGTCTAAACGGCCAGGTCGCATTCTATCCGACTTTTACGCCATTAAAATGCGATAAACGTCATAATTTGGCGTCCTAGGAGGAGCGGTGTGAGGGTAAAAGCCACGTCAGAGGACATGGTGACCTTTCCCACTGAAGTATGCTTCCAAGTTTCCCATGATGCATTTCTGAAAGTACGACGACAAAAACCTGAAGTACAATGAGGATAAATATCTCCGTTGATTCTCCACCATTGAAAGTTTTCAACATTTTAAGTGAGAAAGTGACCAAGTAGAATGTCAACATGTGCTCATTTCATCCATCAAACCGGAAACATTTCATAGCGACCTTTGGAGATTTTCGGAGAAGTGCTACTGATAAAACTTGTGGTTAACTTTAAAACAAGAGCCCTATTCACGAAAGAGTTGAAAAGCTAACGGAAGACGAGAAGAGTTGCTTTTATTTTGAAAAGGGGATGTTTGATTTTGAACTTGAAGCCAATCCCAGGACAATTCTACCTTTGAGATGCATCATGGGGCAGTTTAGTATGACTAGTGTGCCCACCGTGCACACTTAAATGTTCCGATACAGTATACATCTGGAATTTTCTTTTGATTTTTCTAAAAAAAATGAACAAAGACCTGCTGGGTGAACGTAGCCCAAGTTGACTAAAACGAGATTATAACTGACATAGTCCTGATGGCTAAAAAAATGACTACAACTAATTTGCATTTTAGTCAAAAGACTATGAATGAAAACTAAATCAAAATTTGCTGTTAAAATCAACACTAGTTCCCACAGAGTTCAAACATATAAGAAAGCAAAAAAAACAAAGAAAAAAAAACAAGTTAACGCAAACTTATAGCCAGTAATAATACAATTATATAAACTATAAATATAAAAACAATCATTAGAATATACAGTATATAAATTCAGCTACATACTAGAACTGCACAGGTAATCAAATTTTAATCTTGATCATGATTTTGGTTGCCACAATTAAATTAACCTGATTGTCGGCAATATTTACATTTAAAATATGGGCTCTGCACTCTGTAATAGTGTATTTATTCAGTTCGCCTTTGATACATTTTAAATTTTATTATAATTCTATTGTAAAGCTTAATTTTTCACTGTAAACTGTACAGCTTTTGTTTTTTTAAAGTAATGCATTAAAACACAGATTTTTTTCCCCCAATATGATAAATAATTGTGATTATAATATTGATCAAAATAATCATGATTATAATTTTTGCCATAATCGTGCAGCCCTACTACATACATACAGCATATAATATCAAGTGCTTAAAAAATAGGTGCATTAAAAATAGTATAAAATACATAAAACAATGTCATACATTAGCATAAAATGTTAAGTGCATAAATGAGTATATTCCCAGTTAGTGGCTACAGCTCTGATATGAATAAGTAGATAATATTGATAGAAAAGTCTATGAAAACAGACATGAGATGATAACTAATTTGGCTCATAAAGGCTTTGAAAAAAACAGTGAATTTACATTCCAGGTTTGATCTCTGTAGATTGTGTCTCTTGTTAAAGAACGTGCACGGAGTTCCCACAGTTGCTCCCAGGACTTGTACTTCCTCCTGACTCCACTAGCGTCTTTGCAACATCCACCTTTTTTCTCCTCCTCCTCTACCTCATCTCACCATCTCGAATTATAGCCTAAATCTTTACTCTGATCCCCACAATCCACCCCCCACCCCATCCCTTCCCATCCCCCTCTATATTCTCACCCCGCCTCACCTCCCTAAACCGCCCCAGCACCTGCACTGCACAAAAACCAAACAATTATCACCAAAAATCTCTTCCCGTTTGTTGCGTTATTTCATGCGAATCAGTCAATTTTCCACTGCCTTCCCATCAGACATCTGCCATTGTCTCTGCTCATTGTTCTGTACCTAAAACCTCTGACCGCTGCTTTAGTCATTCCAAAGAATTAGCGCGCTTCAGAGAGAAGAACTGATCACAAATCAAATTACTGCTACGTTAGACGCCTTAAGCTGAAGTCTAGCATAAACGCACCACCCTAACACCTGACTATGTTATGTTTATTGTATGTACATCTTATATTGCTTTGATCGTGTGCTTTCTGAACCCAGTTGCTTGTAACAAGGGTTGATCATAACCTTAAGAAAATACAGTCTATTTTAGTCCCTAATTAAGTGTTTTCTGGGATTTTCTTCATGTTGGCTTTGTTGATCTACGCTGAGGCGGGCTGTTTTCATTAACATTAATTGGTTTCATTTATTGTTCCTCCACTATGTGTGGGCGATATAAAGCCCACTGAGACTGGGACTGTGATTAGGGGCTGTACAAATACATGTGAAGGGAATCTTAGTTGACGTGCAGACAAACAATAATAAGGATATCAAACCGCAGAACCTGATTAGGATCTGGATTCAGATTTGAATGATTTTATTGGAATTGTGTGTGCCGAGTTCCCAGCCCTTTATTTGTTCCTTCTGCCTTACGGAGCGCAGCGGCACCTTTGCAATAAGTGTAATGCCATTTCTGAACATAAGTAATATCGAGCAAACTCTGACCAGATATTAACTATATTAAATAGGATTTCAAAAGGCCAACATCATATTAAATTAAAAAAAGGTCTTTAATCATTTTAACTGCTTTTAGCGACAAATTTATGTTTTCCTGCATCTGCAACTCTGACTGAACCACTTTAAATGAACACAACAAATTATACAAAAATCTCTAAAACACTTGGTGTGTTTTATATATATATTATATATATATATATACACTTAATTACACCTCCTTGTTTACAATACTGCCATACATGGCATATTGTGTAGAACTCTGGGTAACCACTTTGAAAACCATAATAAATGATATTGTTTTATAAAAAAAAAAAGGTTGTACAATTGATAAACAAAGCAGGATATTTTGACCACACACATCCATCATTTGTTGAATCAAAACTTGTGAAATTTAAAGAAATTGTTTATTATAAAATGACACACATAATGTTCAAAGCTAAAATAAATGCTCTTCCAGAAGGCGTTCAAAAATACTTCTCACTGAATTTCTGAATCCAAGTCCCCCCTTCTGTCCAACTACTACATTTTGCTCAGAATTCTGTGAAAAAATACAACATAATGATGACACACATTTTATAGAATTTTATTCTTTAAATAAGGGAAATAAAAGTATTTAGTGCTATCTGAATAGATTTATTTCTATAGGTGTTTTTTTATGGTTATCTCCCTCATGATGTGGGACCAAGACTGACTCTTGTATTTTCAGTTCATTTCTATCATCATTTTGTGTATGTTAATGTTGTTTGTCTGTTCTTTCTATTATTCAGCATATTTTTCTATTATTTTGTGTGTTTTTGTTGTCATTTTGTGAGTTGCTGGTAATATTCAGTGTGATAATTGATTTTTAATTAAAAATACACGTTACAAAACCCTATATTTTTTATGCTTTCATTTGTTAATTTTCCTCTCTCTCTCTTTCAAGTACCCCCTGTAGTGCCATCACATACCCCCATTTGAGAAACACTGGCCTCAAACATCAATTCATGTTTATTTTACCAAAAGTAAGATTAGAAGTTAAACAAAGATGTCAGTCTGTTCTAGGGGTAAATTTGAGGAATAATGTTGATAAAGAAATAAAAATGAGTGACACACAATTTAATTTCATGAATAAAATGTCACAATATATTTTAGAGAGTTAGAGATACTTGTTGAATGCTTGCATTTCTTTTTTGTGTAATATTGAAAAAGTTAACTTGAATGTTATGATTTATGTCCTTGGACTGAAACAAATAAAACTGAAACTGAAACTTTGACATTGCATGCAAGAGTAAGTAATCACCTGTAGCAAATTACAGGATTAATTATATGTCAACTTGTAGTTAGTGGTAATATCTACAGTCAGCTATAGCTGGGGCACGCTTTGCTGGAAGATGTTGTAGATCTCTTTCATCTTTTCATACTTTCTTCACGATCAAAGGCAGTTTTTAACAAACACACACACTATTTGCGTGTGACTGTGCTGGTGTGAGAAAGGAAGAGGCTGGGGCCCTGCAGCAAACCCTGGCGTCCGCACTGAATGTGATTAAGCTGAGCAGTGATTAATCTGGGCTGCCCCTTAATTCCTCTTTACCACTTTAATGGATGTTATCTCTCCTTCTCTGAAGGCTTATCTTGCTGATCAGGGCCAAGGATGAACGGAGGGATGAGGAGGGGGACGGCAGCGAGGAGAGGGTGGATGGGGAGGGGACGAATCCAAAATCCATACAGAGGTAAGTAAATGAATAAGTAAGTAAATAAGTGCGTAAATAAATAAATGCAGGGGATTGACTGAGCTGCTAAGCGGATAAGGCAGATCAGTCTCTGTAAAGTGCTCATTTGTTTTCTAAGAAGACGAGACAAGCTGCCTTCAAAGCCCACTGATACAGTATAAAAAGAAAAGAAAAAAAAAAAAAACACTGTCAACATCACAATTCACAGACAAACAAAATAAATTATCCAAACTGCTGTCAATAAAACGTCCCAATCTCATTGTAATGGATGAGATGTGCACTATACTGCAATCATGCAGTGCCAAAAGGGACTTTTATCTACAGCTTCAACATTCTACAACTATAACAAACAGTCATTGACAACAACATTAGCATGGCACACTCCACTACTACTCATTTATATCCCTGAAAAAGAAGAATCAGGAGCTGGATGGATGGATGGATGGATGGATGGATGGATGGATGGATGGATGGAGTGCTTTCACAAACCGTATTTAGTCCGGTGGACTCGGTGCGATTCAGGTGGTAAATTTGCAACAATTTAGCATTTTATTTTGGTCTGGATCTCTTTTACACTGCTGTATGCCAAGCGCACAAAACTTTCCAAATGTCACACGAGCAAAATGGTCACTCACCTATTGGACGGAATAATTCCATCTTCTTCTTCGCCTGAGTGGAATACTGTTGGTAAAACTTTACTTGGAGTTTTATACATAAGGCTGAGATTACCCTGTCATTATTATGACACCACAACTGTCATTAGCATGAATAAGGTGTCATTAAGTGTAGTTTGTTACCCTAACCCCACTAAATCCCTCCACCTAACCCAAAAATGCCAACATAGCTCCAAAGGTGTCATAATATAGTGAATGACACTTTATGACAGCCTTCATGACACCTTATTCATGCTAATGACAGCGTATTGTCAGCCTTATGTATTAAACTTAAAGTGTCAACAAGAAGAAAACAATTATTCTTTCTGTCAGAAAAAAATGGAGCAGTGCCAAATGTTTGCATTCCTGATGTTTATACCAGTAGTTCGTCTTTCCATGTCCGTCACCATGACATTTTAATTTACTGCATACACTCATTCACGAAATTCTGTTTGTGTTTCCTTGTCCCCATGATGTTTGCGTTTTAATGTCACATCCAATGTTTGGTACCACTTCCTATATTTGGTCCAGATTTGCTTTCCCAGACTAAACTTTTTTGGTCCACACCAAACTTCAAATGAGCTTTCACACGACCGCAAACGGAGCGGACTATCCGAGGAAACAAAGCCTGAAACGGACCAAAGGTATAAGCGAAAGCACTCTTAGTTTGTAAATGAAGCCTTACAATTGAACAGTGATGTATGTACAGTATGTGTTATACTAGGGTAGAAGTGATTGGTTGATGTGAGCTCCTGCCACCACATTTGAATGATGTTGACAGAGAGACTGTGGAGGGAACCAGAGTACAACATGAACACCCATGCAAACAAGGTGAGAACATGCAAACTTAGAAGAAAAAAAGCTCCCACAGTTCCACCCCAGGAACCAATAGGTCTTCTTGTTATGGAACATTCTAACAACTCCATCAATGTGCTGCCTCATCATGATGTATCCACTACACATGGATCACCCAATTGGAAACATATAAACAGATAACACACACATGTATTATCACGTACAGAGCTATTTCTCTCAGACAGCCATTGGTTTGCTTCACATTTTGTAATTTCTGTAATGTCGTTTCTACAATCTACTGTTTTTTTTATTTTTTTTATTTTGGATAATGTGAAAAAATATGAGCCTCTTTTCACAAACAGAAAAAAGCACTAAACAAGAACAAGACAATAGAAAATAAAATAGAAGCAGACCCCCCCAAAAAAAACAAATAAATAAAATTGGAGGTTGGAGTAGCCCTAAAATACCACAAATTACAAAACATTTCAAGAAAATGTGGGTTGAATTTGTTATTAAGTATATGTATCATATGGCAGGGTGTCAAATATATTTATTATTATATTAAAAAAAATATAATAATATAACAGTCACTGCAAGAAACTCCCGAAAAGTTATAATAAAACTATAAAAATGTGTAGGGAATGTAGATTATATATTGACAAAATATATTAGGGACCTGATTTAGGTGTTGTTTAAATGTGAACAGAATCAGTTATTGAGAGTGTATAAAGTCACAGTTGTTTTTCCCCTCATGTCAGTTTGTACGCATTACAATGTGTGTTTTTATTTTTAGGAAAGGCCGATAGGTTTAAACCTATTGGAGGCTCTCAGCTTAGCGGTGTGATGTTGGAACGAGATTCTGTCATAGACAAACCACGGCGGGATTCCATTCAATACTGAAGTACATCCTTTGGTACAAAGCTGCCGGCTGCATTGGCTCCAGGTAACATAAACGCTCCCTTCAAGCCACCGCGTATCTGCCCATGAAAATTCTCTAAAGGGGTTTAAAGCATTTACGCAGAAACACGATCAGGCACTGCCGAAAATTCAGCTTACCCTGTTGAATAGGGACTTCAAAGAGAATTGCAAATACCTTTGCACGGATACATTTTTCTCTCCTCGCTCTCCCTCTATCTCTCTCTACGTCTCTTCCGGCTTCTTTTCATTTTATATTTCCAAACACAACCGGGTGCTTGATGTAAAATGTATTACCAGCCATATATTTCCTCTTTAAATGAATAATAACAATAATCTTAGAGTAATTTCTTTTTTTACACAGCTCTGTCTAAATAGGGCAACGCAGCCAAGCTAATATACGGCTGCGCGTAAACAAGGGCAGGCAATAATGAGTGTGTGGATTAGGCCTCTGCTCTATGTTGTGTGATAAGGAAAAACAGCTGCTACTATCCAGGTAACAGCACATATTGACTGTGAAAGAAGGATAAACTACTGTGCAGCTGCACGTTTACTTTCTTCAGTGGACACACCGCACACAAGCACAGGAATGCACATGAACGGACACACACACACACACAAACACACAGTAAACGTGGCAGAACCCCAAGAATTGGAATATAATAAGCACATAAGCCTATTTGCGCCGTATGGAGCTTAAAATGCAAAACAATATGATGCGTAAACACAGAGTGATTTAATGTAAGAGATAATAAATGGCTTCATAATGAGCAATAAAAACGCTCTTTAAACAGTTTACTGCTTAGTTCACACTTATAATTAATCTGGCTTCCATGTGTGCATATAAAGTGGGTTTAAAAACCAAGAGCACAGGAGAAAAATAACTGCTGGTAAACATCTGCAGCAGTGGGATTCAAACCTACAGTGTGTCGCTGCTGCCTGTATTTTATTCTCCCTAACTCACCTGGACCAGACCAACGGCACAGAACAAAAAAAAAAAAACTCTCCCCGAAATTATTTACGGTAGAAAGGAAAAGAGGAACCATAATATTTATTATGTTTTACAAAGACATCAAATAAGTGGAAAGGGGGATTAATTGCCCCAGCTCGACCTTAAAATAATTATTTGGAGCGGTGCAACTTTAAACTCCGATGAAATTGATACACTTTGATAATTAGATTCTTGGCACCGACCCGCTGAAGTCAATAAAGGTTATTAAGGCCAATTGCTGTCTAAACGCATTACGGGCAGGGTAAACTGTCCGTCGGAGGCCTCTGCTACTCCAGCGCCAATATGATAATCCATTCTCCGTCCTGGGGGTTCCTTCCCCTGCGCGCCTGTGTCTCCACTCTGCCATACAAAACCAGATTGGATTCGCTTAACCTTTCCAGGACTTTGATCAAATGAGCTCACACAGCAATAACATTTACATTGACACCCCCACCTCAACACACACACACACACACCTAATATTTGCCTCCCCTTTCTCGGTTTCTGGCTTTAGCATGCGTACTACTCTGACATAACCATTTTTTAAGCAACCCCCACACTTGCTTGTTTGCTTGTTAAAATAATCAGCATTTGATGAAAGATTGTACTACTTTCTTTCTTTCCTAAGCAGCGTCACATTGCTTCTAAAGACCCGTTGTTACAGCGAGGGTTAGAAGATGAAATGGTCACCAAAGCACATCTCAATACAAACATGAATGCATGCAAAGCCCTCTCATAAAAAATAAAAAAAAATCAGAAGGCCTGAATTTTTGTCATACTGGGAGGAATGAGAGAGTATAAATGTATACACATGTACATTTGTGACCAAACCTTCAGAAAACAGGGACTGACAATCTGGGTGAACGGCGTAGAGGGATGACACGGCCCCGACACCACTTCCTGTTTTGTACATCTTGAAGTATACAAATGTATTCAGCTGAGTGGCTCCCGTTTATTATGAAAGTGGATTAATTTCCTTGATGTGTGTTGAAAAGATCTCCATCTACAAGGCTCGTTCTCCTGTCAAATGAGGAAGAAAAGTGCAAAGAAGGCGGCGGCGATGTGGCGAGAAGAAGTGGAGAAGAAGAGAAAGGAAAGGAAACATAAAGAGACAGAGAGATAGAGAGAGACGAAGTGCATTGAAATCTCGTCGCATCCAGTGTCTTTTGAAGTTGTGAGATGAGGAGCCACAGAAGTCAGGAAAGTGACAAATTAGGCGAAAAGCTGTACTGTGCAAGCAGAGCGGCTAAATCAATTAAAGTCATGCCGAGTGCATACATTACCATCAATGGCTCGCACACACACACACGTGCTGGAACACACACACACACACACACACACACACACACACACACACACACACACACACACACACACACACACACACACACACACACACACACACACACACACACACACACACACACACACACACACACACACACACACACACACACACACAGAGGACAGAGGGAAAAATAGTTGAAGACGTGTTCCTCGGCTCGCTGTCGCTTCTCCCCCACAGTGAGAAAAAGAAAGATGTTTTTATTCAAAATAAATAGCACGCTAGTGTTTGAGACATTGTGCATGAACCCAAGACTCTCTTCCCATTATCACTGGGGTTCTGGCTATTCTTTGTTCCTAGTTTAAGGAAATGTCACAGCTCGTGTGATGGCCAAATTAGAAAAAGTCCTGAGAGTGTAACAGAGCCAAGAGCTGGTCATCACGGGGGAATCTAAAAAAACAAAAAAAATAATAATTCTAACAGCCGTCGTCCAACCTTCACCTCATTTTCCCTCATCATATCACACGCACACACACGTATGCACAAAATCACACTAATCACAGTCTGGCTGTTCACAGTTACAGACTTTTCAGGAGCCGTCGCCTCTTTGTTTTAGTTTCTATTCAAATCAAGGAACCACAAGAATTCATCAGGTACAAAAAAACGACCAGAAAAAAAAAAAAAAAAAAAAAGACATGTAAGCTGACTTCTTTTTTTTGTTTTTTCTTCTTTTTACTTATTCATTTATTTATGGATTTTTTTTTTTTTTTTTTATCAGAATGTCATTGAAATGGAGGGATGAACATTTGCATAACAACAGGCTGAGGAGCAGAGAGAGGAGCCCCGGGGAGAGACAGTATCCATAAACAGGAGCTAGTTCCCCCTTGCCGCCCAAATATTGCAATAATCTTCATAGTGACTAACAAATGCATACATAGCCCTGCACATCGTACAACACTGTGTGCTAAATATGACAATAAAGCACGGAAACGCAGGCTGTTTGTATAGCTATTTTAGCAGGATAAAACACTCGGCTGTTTTATTACTACGGCTCAGCATTAAAAAAAAAACAATACAGCGTAACTTTATAAACCGATATTCAAAGAGACATATGCTTATTTTAAAACATCCACCGTGATATCAAATTCAACAAAAAAATAATGCTTTATTAAAACACGCAATCTCAGGCAATGGGAAAAAATCGAAGTAAATAAATTGGAAGCTATGTCTGCACACAGTAGGTCACTTGTACTCTACTAAATTACAGTATGCTGTCAATTGCCAGCTGGAAAATGTAAAACATATGCAATAAAAGAACGTAGAGGGAGAGCCCTCACATTATTTAAATAACTCAAAGTAATTTAGAGAAATGAGTTTTAATCTAAGCAGAGAGGGGGAAAAAAAGCCAAAGCTCCAAAAGGGAAAATCTATAAGTCACATCTATAAAAATGCTTTTCATCAGCAAATCATAGGTCGATGCATGTATGCAAATATTGCTGGCAAGAGCAATAATGTTGCCTTTCATCACAATAGTGATTCATTCCCTTATGTGTGTTGTTTTTTGTGTTCAATAATCATTTCAGCAGAGGACATACTTGCACTTCTGTGTTTCAACGTGGTAATTAATTACAATGTGCGCACAAAGGAATTTAATCAGTTACATTAACATTATGATATCATTTGAGATATTCATCTTTTTTTCTTTTTTTTCCCCTTTTACTGGCATGAAACTTATTATTCTACACTTATTGATTTCTTTTTATTAGCTGGATTGTCTGGTGCTGCTTTTTTTTTTTTTTTAAATGTGTGACAAAAAATTGATTTGCCCAATGATGTATAGGAGAATACAGCGTGCAAGAGACCTCAAAGTTTCACTGATGCCCTCGTGTGTGTGTGTGAGTGTGTGTGTCAGAGACAGAGTGAAAGAGAGAAAGAGAGAGAGACACTATGACTAAAATTGACTAAGAGCGTCGGCAGCAGTGGCGGTACTGTTCTCCTCCAGCCCCTGTCTTTATCCCCGCCTGAGTATTAGATGTGATTACTGCTCAGCGCTGCACACTGACAGAGACAGAGACAGAGAGCACCCTGAGACAGCAGCCTGGCCCTTTCCTGTTCCCTCTGCTGCTAAATACAGTGATGCAAGAGTGCCCCCTGCTGCTGTCGGTGTCTGGGTGGTGCGTGCTTACACACACACACACACACAAAATCCAACTATGTATGGATCCTCTCAAAGGAGAAAGCATGTGTGTGTGTGTGTGTTTTATTTTTGAAACACAGCTGTCATACATCACAAATGATCCAAATGGAGTGTTGACTAAGGTGATTTAATTGTGAGTGTGCCGTTACTAAGTGATTTATTTACCGTTTGTGTCTATAGGTTCCTCTCTGATCAAACTGTGATTTAGCAGATGACTAACAATGGCCAGTAGTAGGAACTTAGATGATCCATGATGTCATTTTAAGAACAACCATGAGCAACTTTATTGGGCAGCAGCAGCACATTATGTTGTTTGTATAAGAGGCAAAGGCTGAGGCACGCCAAATATTTCAAAATTATAAACTTTGCACAAAGAAGACTCCTTGAAATGCAACTTCACCTTAGCATACATACAGATTATGTTGCAATATAATTGCTTTGGATTATTAATACAGTTTTGTTACGTGTCATGTGAAAAAGACATTTTGACCAAGGAAACAACTTGCTTTTTAAATAAAAAAAAAAAAAAAACATTCTTTAGTTTAAAAGACCGTGAAGGATGTTCATTGTTTACTTCTGTCATTTTATTGTCACAGAGGTGACCTGGTTGTGTAGATTATTAAATAGATGGAGATGAAGGAAGCCACATGAGCAACAGTGAGTCTGAGTTTATTCTCACTCACCATGGTCTCCATCAGCTTCCAGTCTTTCTCCAGATTCTCCATCGGCCCAGTCCACCAGCTACAGAAACGAGCGTAACGCTGGCCCTGAAACCAATACTGCCGCAGCCACTCGAACTCCACCTGTACACAAACACAAACCACAGCATTGGAAAGGACATAAATACATTGTTAAAAAGTTGTTTTTAATTTCCATTATATGGATAAAAAAAATTTTTTTTTTTATTTTTATTTTTTATTGGATCGATAAAGGACCACCTTTTATCATGTCCACCATTTTTGTATTTCAAATGCAATGTTTTTAATGTATCTTTTTATTATTGAGAATTCTGCAGTGATAATGAGTACCTTGAAAGGCACAATTAAATAAATGTCATTATTATTATAATTATTATTGTAATCATAATAATAATAATAACTAAAATATGTATTTGAAAACCACTTTCCAATTTAGGTATTTGTCACTGAAATAAAAACAATATATGTGTGTGTGTGTGTGTGTGTGTGTGTGTGTGTGTGTGTGTGTGTGTGTGTGTGTGTGTGTGTGTGTGTGTGTGTGTAAATGGCTGTAATATTTGGCCTCAAATTTGATTAAAAATGTTAAGTTATTTATAAATATAATTTTGATTAAAAACATGATTTTGTTGTAATATGAATAGTGATTTTTCTCTGTAGGGTTTAGGTATTGTCATTTAAAAATGTGTAAGTGTGTTGTTTCTCTGGTATCCTCTCACAGACTAAAGGTGGGTTTAAGGTGGAGTCTGTCAGTGTCAGTCCTGCCACAGACTGACATCTTGTCCTGGGTGAACCCTACCTAGTGTCCTAAATCAGTTGGACTAGTCCCCCACAGTACAGAATAAACAAGGTATTAAAGATGAATGGAAGTATGACGAGCTAGACTTTTAGGAGACGTGTGATACAATCAGTCATTTCTGCTGCTGTACAATCACCCCCTCCCAACCAAAAGCAGCACAAACAGCAATGCTTTGTGTCCCTTCATATGCACAAACACCTTCCAGTCAGCACACCTGAACACCAACCCCCCCCCCCGCACTCCCACTTTTCTACTGCTTCGTCTGGAGATGACAGTCTCTGCTGCCAAGCTGCTTGCCTCTCTTCCACTGGGAGTGTTTTTGTTTCCTGCTCTTTTGAAGTGCTGATTTAATCCTCGCAAGGATGCTTCACATAGCCAGATGTAGCCTATCTGCTTCTGACTGTGTGTGGTTGTACCTGTGCTCTAAGTGTATTAGTGTGTTTGTGCCTTTCTGTCTGCAAGGCTGTGCGAGGGGCTTTGTTAATGTCTGTGCATACAGTGTCACATTTTGCCCCACTATCACTTCCACCGTAAACATGATGCCACCACTTGCCCTCCCCCCCGAAACAAAGCCTCATCGAGGCAAAACAATGCACGTTCTTTTTCATGTTGACATCGACAACTGTACAGCAACAAATTCTAGTTGCAAACAATGGTGTTTAAAAAAATCAAGTGGGACTGTAGGACTCATTCTCTAAAAACCACTTTGGTTTTTGTTCTTCCAACAGAGTATTAGTTAATACACAGTCAAGCCTTTTAATTCAGGGAGCTCTGAATCACAACGATATGTGAACATAATAATTCTGTCTTAGAGGGTCTGTGAAGAGGAATAACCCGTTTCTTTAGTTTCCCTCTACACTAATGCATTTTCTACATGATTCCTCTGATGTGCTAAATGGATTACATTTTTTCAGGTGCATCATTTATCAAATGTCAAATTATGTTCATATATAAACTCCCTGGCCACTTTATACGGTACACACTGTAGTGGCCCTGTTGCCACAAGAATTGGAGCGTTCAACGACATCTAAAAGGCAATCCATTAAATTGAAATCAAGTGAAATTGGAAACCATTGCTGCGCTATCCAACCATTGTCATGATCAAGAATCCAGCTTTCTGACATGCCACGTCTAGCTGGGTTTTTATTACCCTTGGAAATGCGCAAAATCTAATTAGCGCAATAACAACTGGCAATGGAAACACCTGAATTTCGAAAAAAAAACACTCAAATATCGCTAAAAAGTGATTACGCTTTCATGAGGAGGAATTTCAGGCGTTTTGATATAGAAATGTGTTACAAAAGTGCAATGGAAAACCCTCTTTCTGCAAATACACGTCATAAAACATGACGTACTAGGCCACATGACATGACGTACTTGGTCACATGTACTGTATAGGCTAAAGCGTATACAGTATAATAGCAATAACCTAAAACGGACTTGGTCTCCTTGTTTTTTGTCACAATCACAGACCATTACATGCAATGGTCAGCACCTCAGACCACGGCGAGAGATGATTACATTCAAAACCTACTTATTTACTAAAGCGTACACCGTATAATTGCGATAATTTAAAGCGGACAGGGTCCCCTCTGTAGTGATCGCTGTACGTGCGCCCAGTACAAGACGAAACCTCGTCTGGAGTGGTAGCATTTCAGAGCATGGAGGATGCAATTTGCGCTATATAAATAAAGTTGAGTTGACTTCAGTTGAGATGACCACTTCTTGCCAAGAAAACATGACACGGTACATGTAGACAGAAGAGGAGACCGAGGCATTTCTTATTATTATACTTTAGTATTATTATAATTATTAACAAAGGAATGCTGCTGATATAATGAGGTTCTGAGCGTCCGGCTTTCTGCAGCAAAGTCTCGCAGGATGGGATTTCATTGGAGTTAAGAGGCTTCT
This sequence comes from Gouania willdenowi, assembly GCF_900634775.1. Classification (NCBI taxonomy): domain Eukaryota; kingdom Metazoa; phylum Chordata; class Actinopteri; order Blenniiformes; family Gobiesocidae; genus Gouania; species Gouania willdenowi. The sequence goes on along the minus strand of NC_041046.1, from coordinate 15,493,944 downwards.
GCCCAAAACAATGTTCAATGGAAACACGTTCAAAGCGCAATTATACTTTCTCGACATTTAGAAACATCGCTTTTATTTTGCGAAAATCTGTATTGGAAACACAGCTTCTGCCTGCAGGACGAAGCCAGAAGATGTTTACACCGTTAATTCAAAACAAGTGAACAAAAGACTGTGGCATTTAGAAAAATGCTCAACTGATATTAGAAGAGTCAAATCCTCTAAGAAGTCTAATCATGAAACTTTCCTCCAACATGCATTGAGCCCTGCCAAGTCCATTTGTGGTGAAACTGTAGCTCAATCTTCAGGCTACAAAACACTGCAGATTCCTAATCAACAAGTTTACGCCATATCAATAAGATATTTTTACCCATTAAATGGCTCACAGCCACTTGATATTCTTTTTTTTATGATATGCTCTCTAATACTAACACTACCCTAAAATTCCCCTGCTTCTACATTTTGATACCCGACTTGAGCTCTATCAGATCATCTTGATGAGATTTGCAAGCCTAAAATACAGACCTGCTGCCAGATTGTTTGATTAAAAGGTTGAAATAACAAGCAGTTTAACAGGCCAAAGCAGAGGCTACTTCACTTTAATAGTTATTTACCAATGTTGATTTATCAGTAATAGCTAAATTCGGCCACACTAAATATTCGGGATGTACTATTAATGCTGCTGACTTCAACTTCTCAAAATGTGTTCAAAAGCACACTGATATACTGAGCTTCAAACTGTTTCAGTCTATTTGTTGAGTGTGTACAGTTCTTCCGACAACAATCCTTTTTACGCATTTAAGACACTTAGAGCTTGCATGATGTATAGACCTGGAAGTTACCATTATGACTACTCAAGCACCCCAGAAAAGGGACAATATTCTATACTCAAGATACTCTGTCATTAGACGAAGTTGTGCAGAAAGTCATCCTGCCATTTACTTTTAAAAGGCTCTGATCCCAGCAGGGATGACATGCAAAGACTGGGGCACGTCATGGCGAATACACAGCCAGCGGTGCTGCTCAGCAGCCTTTCAGTCACTCCATACAACCCACCCTTCAAAGAAATGTCATCCTTTATGGCTGCTTCAACACACTGCAAATCTGCTTCCCTTCGATCACTAACAGCTCAAACAAACAACAAAGCCACCAAAGCCAATATCGAACGTCCTTTTTCTCTCATTCTGTCTCTCCTTCTATCCCTCTGATTGTCTGCCTGTCTTTTGATGAGAAGAATCCAACCAGTGTCTCCACTTTGAGCCAACATGACTGCCCGTTCCCGCTGAGCCGACTGGTAGCAGTCATAAAGCAGGCCATCTAAGGCAACCGAGAACTGTTGACTATGTGGCATTTGCAGGCTAGCCACCCAGCTGAGAGTAACTGGGTGGGGGACTCCGACTAAATGCCACCTATCCAGGCAGACGGATCGAAAGAGTGTTCGAAAGGGAGAGTGGCTGTTAAGGTTAGTTTTTTCTAAGATGCAATGGGGCCGGAAAGGGGGCTAGTGACTCCCATGTGGCTGTTGCTGTCATCTCTCCAGGTGCCTCACATTACTCAACTTAAGCCCCCCAATGATAAGTCTGGAGTTAAAGCTGAAGTACTTATTTTTCTTTCTTCTTTTTTCTTCGACGGTGTTCATTGACCAGCTCCCACACATTTCCAGTTCAGAGGCCTGAAGGAGAAAACTGATGAGTGTGGAATCGATTCCATACTGCTGTCCTTTGCTGGCCTGCTTACACATCCTCCCGGAAAACTGTCTGATAGACCAAGCACGCAATTTACACTCAGAATACACCAACCACAATGGCAAACAAAGTGGTAAAATCTCCCATAATGGCACACATTTCTAAGTAGTTACACTCTAATTTACTTCCGTTATTTGACTTGGGATTTTTTAAAACATCTGAGCAATTACATAATTATTTAAAAATGTTAAGTTAACATTTGCGCCTCGAAATTTTAAAGTAAATAATTATTTTCAAGCAAAGTATCTAAATCCTGGATAATCCAAACGGAAACTCATCAAAAAAGTCTGTGAACAAAGATACCTATCTAAAAAATAACTACAATAACAACATAGAAATATTTTAAAGGGACTTTCAACCTAAATGACAAAGATGGCTCAACTGAAAGACTATTCTGTGTAAACTTCACTAATAGGAATGAAAGGTGATTTAGAAGCTGCACACCCAATTGTTGAGGAAGAGCGCCATTTACGTCACCCCAAATGGTTTTAGGAGATTGACGGGATCCAATCGTTCTCACCGTAGCTTAGACTTACCCGTTTTTAAGTGTCATCCTTACTCAGCTGGAAGGCATGTGTGGATCTAGTGAGATGGCTGGTTGTGTCATTCAAATGCTGTACCCGCTAGCAGCATTTGATCTGACTTCTTGTTTCCTGGTAAGTGCAATGTTAGAATTCATCCGTAGTGTCCCTAATCTTCTAAAGAACAAAGTCATAATGTTCTAGGAAGTGAATGGCCTATAACTAAACACTAAAACGTCAGCTTGAAATGCCATTTCCCTATACCTTTCGAGTAACATTTGGGCCAGAAATAGTACAGTACACCTGACGACAAAAACATGATATGAAAACAATGATTGGCTGAAATCTCCAAAACGGCAATGCCCACATATAAAGGAAAGTTGATATAAATGAAAGTACGGTGGCCGTAAACGCTCACAACACAACACAAAATGAAAAACCCCACAACGCAACACAAAACAAAAGCGCACACAAATACAACCCCCACAACACAACACAAAAGCAGTCTGGTAAAAATCCACGAAGAAGAGTGACGTTAACTTTGGTGTCAGTGCCTGATCCTTTTCACCTCTTCTTCATGGATTTTTACCAGACTGCTTTCTTGTTGTGTTGTTGAGTTTGTCTTTGTGTGCGCTTTCGTCTTGTGTTGCGTTCGTCATTCTGTGTTGTGCGTTGTGGAGTTTGTATTTGTGTGCACTTTTGTTTAGTGTTGTGTTGAGAGCTCTCAGGGCATTTTTTTGTTGTGTTGTGAGGCTCTTCATTTTGGGTTGTGAGCAGCCATTGTACCAAAGACATTTCTTACACAAATTACTAACAAGATTTTTATTTATGTGATGGGTTGTGTATCACTGAGAAGTGGTTATTTGGTGACAACTTCATTCCACTTGAAGCCCTCCAGAAAAACTAATTCAAATCCATGCAATGTTCTGAGGACACGAGGCACCTACAGTTCATTTTACTTTCTATCATAACATGCAGCGACGCCTTGTCCCTCCCTCAAATATTGACTATGGGCGAACTATGGTTAGAGGAGGTTTCTTTGGGCACACGGTCACACACCCACCAGGAAAGTGACTCACAGTGGCTTTAAATGAGACAAGACATTTGTGTCGTAGATTAGCATTTCAAAGCTAACCATACACATACAGTAAGGTGTGCAGGGTGAAGCTATGTTTCAGCACATGAGAAACGTGGTTAATATAGAAAAAAAACTGATGACAGTGTCAGCTTGCTTTGTTTTTGGCCCCGTTCACTATCGAGCACTGTTTTAAACCACATGCCCCGCCCACATTGAGAACAGATGCTCTGCTTCATCAGCATAACCTCACAACCACATCACCCTGACACACTGCAGCACACTCTGTAAAAACATGAACCCACGAGTTCTGCTGTTGAACACTTTGACCAAAAAAAAAAGAAAAAAAAAAATCCCATAAGGTGCTGCTGGGGTCGGGTTGCCTGCATGTCTGAAGCTTGTTCGCTCCTCAGCTGCCCATGTCAAACACGGCCCACACAATATGCGTCCACCAAGCACCAAATTGTGCCGCCATCATAAATAACTGCTCAAACAATACATCATTTAAGTGGGTGTTCTGCTCTTGTGGGCAACTCCAAACAAATGGCCACATCGATCATTGAGAGTGCCAGGTAGGTAAGCTGGAGCCCCCGAGAGCAACACACGCACGCACGCACACCCACACACCTGCTCTTTCATCAATAGCTTACTGACTTCCTGAATAAACTGTTCTTGCTTTCCTGATGGAGGTAGAGTCCTACATTTGGTGATTCTGTGGAGCCATGCAGCTGAACTAACAGCTAATGCTCTCCTGATGCTAAAAACCTTATTGTTTGGCTGTGCTGAATAAATGATATTGTCTACAACCTTTAAACAACCTTACGTCAGACTCATCTGTCACAGCATAGCGCTCTTGGGGTCCGAGTGCTTGTGCCGGCTTGGGTGTGTGCACCCTGGGCTCGGGGGTGTGAAGAGGTGAAATGCTATATTAACTGTTGGCCTGCGGCAAAGCTAATGCAGAGGGCTGGTGGCTGCGCAGACGGACCCGTCCGTTCCTCTTGTTTTGACCTTACTCCATCTCTGGGTTGGCCGTGCCACCATCACTCATTGTTCAGTGTGAAAAGAGGTTATGGAGGGAGAGAGAGGGCATGACTTCATCTTTAGAAAACATATGGAGAGGCTATTGCTTTACGATCCATCACAGGCCAGGACAAATGAGAACAACCTGGATGTTATATTGAAGGCATTACCCTGAGTGGAAACAACAAGATAAATAGAGGGTGGGAAGCTAGTTGGCTTCCTTTCTGCTATAAAATGCTTTTTAGCCTCCATTAGGTACAAATATTAACAAATCAAGGTTAAATTGTACTTATATTGGTAACACTTTATAATAACTTGCCGTTATAAGTAGTTAATAGATCATTAATTCATTAACTGCTTAATATTAATTATAAATTGCTTGTTGTAGGATTTATAACTGTGCCTAATAGATAGCCAATAGATAACTTACAAGCTGTTAGTTAACAAGTTATAAAGTGCATGTTAACCGTATCTTAATGATTTATAACTATACCTTATAAATTAGTAATAGATTATTAATATTAATAATATTTTTAATGTAATTTTTTGTGGCGTGTAGGATGCTATTTTTTTTCCTCTAAAACTGCTATCCGGAGTTTCTGAGAGGAAGTCTCGATGTCCCGCCCTCAACAGCTCCACTTCCTCCCACCGCCGCTCCCAATTTACCAGAAGCCACGCCTCTACTTTTCTGCATGCGCATCGCAGAGCATAACAAGTCTTGCTGTTGTGACGCGCGCATTCACTTTGATTGACAGTCTTAAAAACAGGAAGTCGAAGCCTATTGGCTGGGTGTCGCTGTGCAATCGTTTCCATTTGTATAGGGGTCTATAGGACGAAGGAGGGACTTATATACATTAATGTATATAAAAGACTAGTTAGGTATTTTTTCGCATTTCAAAAGAATCTTACATAAACATACATTTCTCAGAAACTCCGGATATCAGCTTTAAAGTTGAGGGTACGGCCAATGTGATGGTGCGCTCTGTGTGTGGATTTTTCAGTCAGTCAGGCAGAATATTAGTGACAGTCACCCTTACAACAGAAAGACTGAACTGTAACATCCACTCAACATCACGGTGAACAAAACATTCAGAAACAAGCTTCGGATAATGTGGGGAAAGTGAAACTCTCACAGGTTTAATAACAGGACGGAGGAGTCATCGTGCGAAGGACGATTTCCGATCGTGGAAGGAAATTGCGTGACAGCAGGAGTCATACATCTGCTGAATATTTGTTTTTATTTATATATAAAATAAGATTGCTGATTGTTTCCCGGAGCGGGAAGCGGTGCTGGCTCGTCAGAAGAGAGAATAAAAAGTAGAATGAGATTTAAAATGTAAGACATCTCAGCCAGTTTTTAATAGTAGAGATTAATAATCGGCATGAAGTTGACAAATTACTGCTGGTTTATCATAAAATATAAACAATAAACAGCATAACCCGGGGGTTTCCACTGGATTTGTCTCCGCTTCTTTACGTCTCCGATCCGGTTTTGCTCCGCTGTCCTGCGATCCCTACCAGTTGCATTTTGAGTGCGCCACGACGGAGTCCTGTTGATGTCACGAGACCGATGAGTTCTCGCGATATTTACATAATCACGCGAGAACGCAGTTAAGGAAGTGTTATAAACGCAACAACAAACAGATAAACAGGTCAGTGTTAGTAACAAAGCAGTACAAGAAGAATTATGAAGTTTTGGTGATGTAGTTACTTGAAATATGATCTGAAGTGTTTTATTTCGAAAAGTAACTGGATGTTTTAATGTTTAGTATGTGCTTAACTTCCTGTTTCACTGTATTTGCTCTGCGTTGAATTGATGCGTCGTGCTCCGGCATCCGCCAGAAATAGAAGTCCTGCGTATCTCTGCCAGAGGGCGCCAGCAGAGCTGGTGGAAATGAACACATAGACTAGACCTATCAGCTCTGCTGGCGTGGCGAAGACGAAACGCAGTGAACCTGTATCCAGTGGAAATTTGGGGTAAAGTTGCCAAATAACCACGCTGGGTTTGTTCAGAAGAGATCGTGTCCATATTCTTCTGATTCGGTCCGGACTCTACGTGGTCACTGCAGAGGCAATGGTGCACAGGAGCGGATGTCTGGTTGACCATAAAAATGTGTAAATGGACTGATATGCAGACGTGGGGCAGTGAGGAGGAGACTTCATGTGGAGATGGAAACTTGTCCGTTGAAATATACGGAAACCTCCGTTAACAGGAGCACAGCAGCCCGTCTACTTGCCCATTCTGATTGGCCGAGTCGTTTGAAGGGCACCCTCATCAGCCAATAGGGTGCGGCCTATGTCACGGTGCGGACTTTACGTGGATTTTTCTTGGAAAATTGCTAAATGATTGGAATGCGGCCAATACAGTGGTGCGTTCAATAGCCTGAGAAATCCGGTACTAATTACTTAAGTATCAGTTAAAACTTTACATACTTTATTGGAACGTTATTCTAAAGTTGCAACTATTCCTCATTTACTAACATATATAAAGTTATATAAGTTGGTCAAGAACTACAGGAAACGTCTGACATTTGCGATTATTAACAACACTTTCTGTACTAAATATTAAGTTCCATTCAATCATACAATGTGATAAGTTGGAATTCCTTTAATATTCTGTCCTTGACAGTTGAAGTGTACCTATGATAAAAAGTACAGACCTCTCCAGTCTTTAGAAGTGGGAAAACTTGCAAAATCTGTAGTGTATCAAATACTTATTTTCCCCACTATAGTTATAAATCATTAACATACAGTTAACATGGAATTTATAAATTGTTAACCATCAGATTGTAAGTTATCTATTGGCTATCTATAAGACAGTTATAAATCCTACTTATAATGGATAGTTAGTGTATATATATATATATATATATATATATATAGAGTATATATTAAAAAAAAAGAAATCAGTTCAACAAATCGGATTAAATATATGTAATGTATGCAAAACACAATGACAAATAGGTAGAAACTAGGGCTGCTCGATTATAGAAAAAATAATAATCACTATTATTTTAGTCATAATTGAAATCACGATTATTTGTCAACCAAAAAGTTATTTATTTTTGTACAAAACAAAGTAAATATATTATTAAAACATGAACAAATCTTGCACCACTGAATTAAACAACTCAAAGTTAGTATTAATAATCGGTGTGTTTTATTTAGCAAAAAAAGTGTATGTAAAATAAAAAAATATATATATTCATTATTTTTAATCATCGTTTTTTTTTTCTTGATTGTTATTTTTGTAATTGTTGGGTGCAATATATAATAGATAGAAATTGTAATCTAATTTTGATTAATTGCACAGCCCTAGTAGAAACCCCCAGCATTATATCCATACCTCATTGTGAATCTCCTCACAGTGCTGTAGTGTTGTCGGCTGCAGGGCCAGCAGGCTGTGAGAGCCTGTCTCTGGGTCAGTGTGCAGGTTAGACAGGGCCTCATGGCACTGGGACTGGATGTAGGTCAGGGTCCCACTGGAGCACTGATAGGAGCCAGACAGAGCAAGTGTATTCTACTCAGAAACAAGTTCACCTGAGGCCCAAGACACTTTTATCACAGGACGAGCCCAAACCACAGCTGGGGGGGTTTATACGAGTCTATTGAGGGATCAAAACTGTTTCATTAACAAATATTGTTCAATAATGAATCATTATTTCTCAGAATTCAAACACACAACAATCTTTAGTTTGTAGCCTGTTTCAGTAGATTAGAGTAAGTTTAGAGTTAGTAGAGTAAAATGACTCAAAATTATTTAGATTAATTTACAAAATTAATGCTATTATTATTTATTTTATTCAAAAAGCATCATCTGTTGTGTACAATAGCAATAGTGACATTGTGGAGTGACATTTGTCTTTGTCAAGAAGGTTGAGGCACTGGCTTGGTGCAGCGTGTACCTGGTGTTGGCCTATTGTGTAGCAACATTAGCAAATGGACAAACATCAAAAGTCGTGCAAAGTACTGTGTTATTTTAGTGTGAACATTTGGCACAAATACAGCAATGAAATATGAAATTCATAAAAAATAGTTGATACAATTTAACCATATTGGGCATGTTTTGGCACAATTTTATGAAGTTAAAAGCCAATAATGACATCGAATTAAGAAAAAACCATAAAACTGAAATAAAACCTGGAAAATATTGAATGGAAAATTAGAGCCTCTAATGGTGCAGTATTATTGCATTTTTCCCCCAATGTAGGTGTAAGTTTTAGAACCATATTACATATACTGTTTAAGTAATAATAATAATAATGGCTTGGATTTATATAGCGCCTTCTTCGAGGAGACTCAAAGGGCGTTACAGAAACCATTATTCATTCACACCAGTCACTCACAAAATCATATCGGTGGTGGTAAGCTACAATGTAGCCACAGCTGCCTTAGGGCAGACTGAGAGAGGCGTGGATGCCATTTCGCGCCTACGGCCCCTCTGACCACCACCAACATTCATGCACAATTCATACTCACTCATACAAGGCAATGTGGGTAAAGTGCCTTGCCCAAGGACACAACAACAGTGAGTCGGTTAGAGCGGGATTTGAACCCTCAACCCTTCGGATACTGGACAACCCACTCTACCACTGAGCCATGGTCGCCCCAAGAGTGTGTATTATGTATAATATGCATACCAATTACAATCTTTGTATGGGGGTTGTATATATAACCTCTACACATGTAGAGTGAGAATTAACAGTAACACTATCTACATTGTATGGATAGGGTGGATAAGGAGAACCCCTAACTAAGTGTATAGTTTGTTCAGCTAATGCACGTGTCAAACTCGGGGGGCCAAATCAGGCCCTTTAGGCCATCCAATTTGGCCCGCAGGAGACAGTTAAAATGACAGAGAAAACATGAATTGTTATGTAAATTACCAAATACCGTTATTCCAGTTGTAGATATCTGAAATTCACCAATTTAATGAAATCCTCACACATTGTTAAGGGCTCGCAGTTATCATTTGTTTACATCACATGAATGCAGTCATTTTTTAATTGCAAATTGTGCAAAGAACTCTCAATATTTCCACAAATCTTGCAATTTCTCACAAACAATTCCACATAATTCCTCTAAATTACGCAAAAATTGGTAAAAAAAAAATATTAAGTATAGATCCGACAGGGACTGATAATACAAACTATTGCACCGATCCGCATTATTCAATATTTGTTAAATATTTTTTTTTTTACTTGTTCTTGTTCTACATCACCTGTTTTTAATATTTGTTAAATATTTTTTACTTGGTGTTGTTCTTCCTCACCTTTGTTAATTACAATAAATGTTCCTTTTTAAAAAACTGAGACTCGTACCATTTGTTATCATCTTTGTGTCCTTTTTATGATGTAAATTGAAAGAGCAAAAGTAGTATCGGCTCCAAATATCGGTTCAAGAAAATCAGCAGCCCGTATCGGTCATCGGCTAAGGCTGATGGAAAAAAATTGGTATCGGCATCGGCCCTAAAAAATCCATATCTTTCTATCTCTAGTATACACACAACTAATATAATATCCATTTACATTAGATTTTGGTTTGGTTTTTCTGTAATAACAAAAAAGTATCTCACAGTAGTGTATAATAGACATTATTCAATCTTTACATGATTGAATGCAGTTTAACTTTTTTCTCCAGCTTTATTGAACACACACAGTTGTAATGGAGAGCTCTCCTTTTGTTTGGTGTCCACTCACCTCAGCCACTCTGTGTGTGGAGCTGAAGCGAGCCGTATCTCCAGCTAGCACGCAGTGCTGGTGCGAACTGTTCAGGTCATCTGGTTAAAAAAAAAAAAAAAAACACAGCAAAGAGGAAACTCTAAGAAGTAGCCAACAACACCATCGACAATCATGGAATGAGCAGCAGAGGAGAGCAAACAAAAGCCTAAAGGAGAAAAGTTGGCAATATAAATCTCATGTTGATTGTGTGCTTTTTTATTAATTATGATCAGAAGAGAAAGCACGATAAGAAGAGAGGGGGAGATCACAATGAAAAAACAGATGAGGGAAAGAGAACGACAAGTAGATCATCTTGTATACTCTCAGACAGACCTTGTTTGGTCCAGCACTGAATCAAAGAGAATGACTCTAATTTTAATTACCAAACAAAACCAGATCGCACTCAATCTGTCAAGATGGAAGAGCCATACTAACAAACATTTGTCCAATATCGCACAGACTTTACAGAGAGGCCTTACTGCTGTTTCCTGTGTATCCCGCCATGTGTTTCTTTGTGTGTATAGATGTTTCTCAGCCCTGCCATTATTTGCCTCATACCAATAATTAATTTAGCCATGACAGAGCTGTCATTCACAGCACATGTGCATATTTACTCCTGCCTTGAGCAAGAGTACACCGGCTAATGCCTGTGATTTGAAAGTCAAACAGCCAAATTCTTTGTGAGGAAGATATTATTGTTTGGTGGGAGGAGGAAGGGGGGGGAAAAAAAAAAAAGATGGTGACAAACAAAACAACTTGCCGGTATTTTCTTCACCCTGATGAGATTGTGAAGGATTAGGTCTCTGGGCAGAAGTACTCTGCGTCTTTAAAACTGTTTATATCCAATAACAAATTATCTCCATCAATCTGCTCCTTTCTTGGCGCGTCTGACGCGTCAGTGGGATCAGGAGGGAGTAGAGGCAAACTCGATAACTGTAATAAATATTTATCTTTCTTTCAACCTCTGTGCCTGCTGCCACTTGTGCTCCTTTTCCAGGAAGCAGGCTTTTAAATATATTGGGTCAACTCTTTTCTCCAGTCCCCCCTTGTGCATTGGGAGCTGGAAATCTGATTATTGAACAGGCCGGGTGTCAAGACTTGCATTGTTCTTTTTTAACCACCGAAATTCCATTTGGGTGGAAATGATGGTGATTCAATTTGCCTCAAGCAGCTCAGACATTAGCAGTTCAAAAGGGCCAGTCGCCGACAAATGGTGTTGAAAACACATTACGCTGTCTGTGGTTATACACCATTGTAGTTTCCTTTTAATACCGCAAAACTACTTATGATATGGTATGGTGGGTGGCACTAAAACACCCCGTGCAAAAGTGGTGGAGCTCGATCCAGAAGGTGGAGGCAAATCAACCGTGCAGTCAACAATCTTTACCCTTTGTCTACATTTTTCAGCGTGTAACTTTTGCAAATTTATAGGTGACTGCATATGTTTGCAAATTGTGCCAAGTGTTTAATTCAGGTGGTCCCAACAAAGCGGCAGACGGGCCGATGAGTGTGCGAGCTGCTATCGTGGTGGAGCAGTTGGCCTCTCAAGGGCGCACTCACCAAGTGGAGCATAAATCCCCACTGATCCGCGACAGTCGAGTCCCATTAGAATGGTCTGCACAACAGCCCATCACTCTATTATCATGGCTGGCCTGAAACTGACTGTTCTATTGTAAATCTTATCCAGCTAAAGAAGGTCGGCTTCAAGCCCCGTCAAGCTGAATGTGAAGTACAGACACAGCTGCACTGATCGCAGATGAAAACATCGCTGCTTCAAAGCATTCATGTCAGGGATTCATTCAAACCTTCATATACTGATGTATAATGTATTATTTTTGACTTTATTTTCTTTTTTTTTTTAAATACTTCATTGCATTAATGAAACAAAATGTTATTTTCACATTGTACTATATTTGTATATTTGTATGATTATTATTTATTTTTTACTACTGCACTTGTATTTAATCTTTATTTAATTAACAGTCTTTTACTTTATTATGTAAGTTTTTCTTTCTTTCTTTCTTTCTTTTGTGTTTATTCTTTTAGTTGTAATATCTCTTGAGCATCTGTAATGCAAGTATTTCCCCCTGGGATAAATAAAGTACTTCTGATTCAACAAAACTACACTGCATTATTTTTATTTATCTTTTATAAAACAAAACAGACCAAAACACAACAGAAAAAACAAAGGAAACAAGGAAAAATAAATAAATAAATTAACTTAATCAGAATTTAAGCTCGCATTCCAAAGCTGTGTCAAATAATAATAATAAAAAAAAAAATGATTTATCTTCTTTTGCAGGCTGTAGTAGGTAACAAACTAAATGAATAGATAATTAAGAATATAACTGAGGGAAATGTTGAAAACAAAGAGATAATATGCAGCTTTTGCAGCGCTGACAACAGGAACACCTCAGAGGGAGTTGTTTATCAAAGGAGCTTAAAGCTCACAGTGGCAGAGGTAAAGCTAGATTGTTCAGTAAAGCGGCTTACAGTGTGACAATTGGAATTACACCATTTCTTGATTATGCTCAGATGGAGATTGCTTAACTTCTGCCTTCTTAATGATTATTCCACAGACTTTCAGAGAGGGGATGTTTTCATGCTGCACAGACTGTACCTGTGCAGCACGGTAGTAGTCTGTAGCATGTCATTAAGCATCTATAATAAAGTAAATACACAGTACTCCAGTTAGGATCATGTTCACGCTTTGGATCTCAATTGTTTTAAGCAACTCCAGTAAATGAATTACAACCTGGGCCTGCATTTGTCAGCATTCCTTTTAGACTAAAAGCATCTGCTCAGTATTCATTACACAGACATGCATTGGTTGGTGTTCTGAAAAAAAAAAAAACTGATGTGAATACATCTGGATCAACTATAGGTTGTATTCAAAGTTTTAAAAATAATAAAACATTCTGATGCAAATAATGAATATTATACACTTGAGAAAATGGATGATGCATTTTTTTAGATTTCTAAATGTGGGCGGAAAAAAATGGAACAAAGTCACTTCATTTTAACAGGATAAAATCTAAAGGTTTTCCTGCATAATTGGAAGAATTTTCTCACACTATGGAAATTGTTGGCTCCTGTAAATATTTACACCACGCAGCTACCATCAGTATTGTACTTTTGATTTGGACATTTATAAAAACTCAGTAGAGGTATGTTTTCCCCATTAGGATATATTGACACTAGGGGTGTGAAAAAAAAAATCGTGATATTACGTCGTAAGATTCTAGGATCGATTCAATATTGTTATTTTTTTCTTTAACATTTATTTAACCAGGAAAGTCTTTTCCACTGCAGGAGACATTGTAACTGCACAAAGAAGTGCGTTGACACCTGGGCATGTTAACCTGCTTGTGTTTTTTCAATAAAATCTAAAAAAAAAAGTACTAACTTTCGGTATTTATCTGTTGTTCTAGGCATAAACCTCAGTTAAGATGCACTAAAGTCAAAGTTGGTTTAAAAGCCACAGGCAGATTGTACGTTTTTTTTTATTTTAAGTTGTTGGCACATGGCATGTTAACGCCAATGTTTTGAGTGTTAAATATGTCAATAAATATATTTCATACATTCTCATGAAGGTGTACACATTTACAGATTAGTTGTTTGAGTCATTTTTTTTTTTTTTTAAATTGCAATATTCGCCTTATACTTTAATACTGGGATATATCATATTGTCTCGTGACATATGTATCGGGATACGAATCGCATCGCCAGATACCAGGCAATACACACCCCTAATTGACACTGTATGTAATTGTACAGTATGTAACATATAAAGTGTTTGCTCCTGAAGAGATGAGACAATGATCTTTTAATCATAAAAATGTCCTTGCACTGTTTCTCACTGAGTCAAATACATTGTGAACACATCTGTAAGGAACCAACACACAGCTGGATAAAAAAAAGAGATAATAAGAGGATAAAGGATTTATGATTTTGTAGATTTACCAGTGCATTTACAGTATGTATGCATGTTGAAAACATACAGGGTGGTTTGAAGGTCAAACAAATATCTGACTAAAACCAGCTTTAAACTGGGACAATAACAATTTCAGAGAGATTCTATTCATGCAACAGGCAATTTGTAGTTTGTATGTTTTTAGTCATTTTCATATTTAAAAAAAAAAATGAAAACCTTCATACCTAATTCTGCAGTTTCTAGAATGATTTGACACAGATATAGACATTAAATAAGCAGATAAAAGCCGGATCAACATTGAACTATACTAAAAGGTCCAGTATCTTTATCTCCATTTGTTCTAAGAACCCCAACAACATAGTATTTGAGGTTTATTTTCCCAAACTCGCCTGTTTTCCGGAGTTTTAGCCTCTGAAAAGTCACTTTCATAAACAGGCTGTTTTGGGGCCTTCATGCATGAGTGGGCGTGTCTGTACGCTGACTTCATGCCTCTCTCTTGGAGAGGCTGATGATCACCACACTTTTTACAAAATATGGAATAACAAAGGAGTAGGCTTGAATGATTAATTGCATTTGCAATATTATCACAATATTATAAAACGCAATTTTCTAATCGCAAAGGCTGCAATTTTTTATTTTATTTATTAGTTCATTCATTTTATTTTTTCTTGTCCTGTCTTGTACTGTCCTGTTAAGTTCAGAGTGTTTAAAAAGTGCAGTCTACATGATTTGTTTGCTTTATTGTTGTAATCTATGCTTTAAAATGTATATTTTATATTTACGTATTTAAAGTTTAAATAAATCTGAATTTGTTTATTATGAAACAGATTGATTTATTGCTTGTGTTCATTGAGAAATACATGACCAGATGCCCTTGAAAAAATAATTGCATATTAAATCACAATCACAATATTGAGGAAAAAAAATCACAATTATTTTCCACGCTCGTTCAGCCTTACGAGGGAGGGACAAAACAGAACATTTTCAACTTTGGCCCTCTGAAAGAGGCTAAAGGAATGTATATCACTGTAGCATTACAAAGTGCATTTTTTATAATACTGCCCCTTTAATGTGTATTTTGCCATAAAAGAGAGCCGTTCATTCACATAATCATAAATCCCCCCCCATCCACCCAAATAGGGCTTCTAACTTCTTGCACAGTTTAAGTCTGCTGTGATATGAATGAATGTCCATTCACTCAGAGAATATGATGCAGCTCAGAAGGACCCGTGGGACCAGAAAGAGGAGGGTGGAGGTGTCTGCTGCAGCCAAACGCATTAAAGTCATGATTTACATCCTGTGGTTGGCTCTGTGCTCTCCCCATAGACACGTAGTCAGCAATGGGTCACAGAACGTCAAAAAATAACATTTGGTTGCCCTAACCTCTCTAATGCACACAATTTCATGGAACCTTAAAGCTTTAGGGCCACATAACCTCTGACACAAACACTCGTGCCTGCATACGCTCATACCGGCGAGCCTCGGCTATAGTTTCCTGCAGAGAACATTAGAAGAGGAGCATAAAAGTGAGAGTGAAGTACGCGGTGCTTACATGGGTAATTGAGAAACTAAAGCACGGTGTAACCAAAGTAGCTTCCGATGGCAGAGAGGGTGGCTAATATGTTTGTGTGTATAGTTTAAGTACCTCTCATGTAGTAGCAGTCTCCAGACTCCAGTGGGAGAATAAGGCCAGGTGTGTGGATGTCCCAGGCTACCTTCAGCCCAATCCTCCAGCTTGACTTGGCGGCGCTGCCTCCCTCACTGCTATCACCTGTCAATCATACA
The DNA here is from genome assembly GCF_900634775.1 of Gouania willdenowi. NCBI lineage: Eukaryota > Metazoa > Chordata > Actinopteri > Blenniiformes > Gobiesocidae > Gouania > Gouania willdenowi. The sequence continues at coordinate 15,478,147 of NC_041046.1, read as the reverse complement.
CAGCCCAGTTCACTGGAATATTTACATTTACATTTACATTTCAGCCTTTGGGGTTGACAGATTCAACCCACTGTGAGTTAAACTCAGTGTAAAACAGCAATGTCCATTATACGTATCTACAGAAGTAGCTAAAGTACTAGTGTTTACTACTCAAGTAAAAGTATAGACACTGGAATAAAAAAAGACTCTGGTAAAAGTTAAAGTATTTAAGTTGCTGTCTTACTTGAGTAAAAGTAAAAAAGTACATGCTACTAAATGTACTTAAGTAAAAAAAAAAGTAAAACAAATGTCCCTTCAATAATAAGACAGGGTTTTTAAACCAGCAAATACCATATCTTTTTTTTTTTAAGAACTTGTAGAAAACTGGTGCGTGAAAATAAATTAAATATGTACCTTTGAACACCTGAAGAATTTAGCACTCACAATAAATACAATTTGTAAATTAAATGTGTCAAGAAAACAAAAGAAAAAAAAAATGCAAATGCTCAATAAAACCCAGAGCAGCTTTGAGTTAGGGCTGGGCGATTTTGCCTAAAAAAAATAAATAAATCAGATTTTTTAAAGAAAAATTTGAGTTTCAGTTCAATTTTCAATTATTATAATTTTTTTTCCAATGCTCTTAAAAATGACTGCAGATATCAGATTTAATGTCAAAAGTGCAACTTTATTGCTGTGATTGGCCTCAACAGTTAAAATGCATAGAAGAATCCTAAAATTAAAAGTAAATGAGGTTCTGTCATTCAACAATTTCAAGCTTTAACTCCGGTTTAAGCAAAAGTGCAACAGCAACTTCACAGTAGCTTAAATTTTCTGATTAAGAAATCAGATAATTACATATTTTATAGCACATAACATTACAATTAAAAAAAATAATAAACTCTTCCCGTAGCATCTCAGCATAGTGCGACTAAAACATTGAACATGTCTGCGGCACACATATAGCCTACTCAAACACATGTAAACAAAGAGGGGTCTGGCTCACATCGCGCTATGGTAACCCACAAGGTCAGAACGCAAAAAAGTCCGAAAAAACTGTGGTGAAAAAAAAAAAAAGAATTTTTTTTGCCCTTTGTGAACACCTGGAGAATTTAGCACTCATAGATCAAATGTTTCAAGTAACAAAGTATTTGTACTTTGTTACTTGTCAGTCACCTCTGCGTATATCTGTGCGTTATTACATTAAAATGGCAGCAACTTAATACCACACTTTACCGTACATTTGTAACTGGGAAAAAGGCAGTAATGCAGTTATAAAAAACAATAACCATCTATTAGCTAAGATGTAGCTGGAAAATAAAATTACATTTCATTGAATAAAGGATATAAAGTAAGGAGTGCAGTGATTAAATCAATACGACCCAAACACAAGATGTAAGATGTAAGTCTGATGTAAGTGTCTCCAGAAAGTAAGAATCACTTAGCAGACGAGCAAAGATGATCCGTGTTGCTTTGGCGGTATCGGCTGTAATCATAGGATCTTTATGCCATCATTACGCTGTGCAAAAGGAAATAGTCAGATAAAAGCCCCTGATGTAGTTTAGTGGGTATGTGGGAGTGTATGTATCCTGTGATATTCCTGTTTCTGAGCCCATTCAGTGTAACCATCTCCTCTGCTCTCCTTCCACTCTTACACAGAATGCTAAGGAAACAAGATTTGGCTGGGCTGGCCAACACCCTTCAGCAAAATCAATACTAAAGTCTTTCCGGGCCTCTCTGCCCCACAGCTGCCTTTTCCTTTGCTCAGCACGGATAAATAGTAACTTAATTTCCAGCCATTGTGCTCTGAGAGCCAGCTAATGACAGCATTCCCCAAGGCCTCAGGAATGGTGGAAGATCATCTTATGTCCTGGAAAACGGTCAGTCGTGGCAGATTCCTTTGGATCAGAGCAGCTGGGCGGAATGTAACTTATAGTCAAAAAAAAAGATTACGGCTGCTGAAATTAAATAAAAATATCAGAAAAGACGAATATTACAAGAACATCTAATGTCTATATATCTAGTTCAGTGGTTCTCAAACATTTTTGGTCCGAGTACCCCCTTATGTCCGACTACTACATTTTGCCTAGAATTCTGTGAAAAAAAAAACCATAAAACATAACAAGAGAACGGCGCGCGACTCGGTCCCCAGGATTTGCAGAGCCCATGGACCCGCTCTGAACGTGAACCTGAACTTGTCTCCATGGAGACAATTATAGAATCAACAGAAAATCCATACAGTGATGATGTCATAAGAGCCAATACACTCCCAGCTAAATGCGTTGACCTTAGTTATGCCCCCCCCTGCTGGCAGACATATGTAATTTTTTTGCGTCCGAGGTAAGTGGAGGGGTCTGGACCAACCCTCCAAATTGCATAACCGTCCCATGCACAGTTTAGTCTGCGGCACCACTTTTACCAACGGAAAAATAATCAGAACGATTACAATAGGGTTCCACAGCACGTTGCTCTGGGAACTGCGTATGCGACGCATACACGCGGCTTCCAGGTCCGTGGGCTTGGCCCCCTAAATAATGGAATGAATGACTGATAACACACATTTTAAAGTATCTAATTATGTAAATATGTGGAATGAAACGGTATTTAGGGCCTCCTAGATTTATTTACGTACATAGTTTTTATAATTTCCGATCATCTCCCGCCTGATGTGGGATCATCATTGACCTTTGTATTTTCAGTTCATGTTCCAATCAAGATCATTTATATCATCATTTTGTGTGGGGTTTTTTTTGCCATTTTGTGTAGTTTGTTGTTGTTTGTCTGTTCTTTTCATTATTCAGTATATTTTTCTCTTATTTTGTGTGATTTCGCTGTCATCTTTGTGTGTTGTTTGTATTATTTAAATTATTGTCTGAGTGTGTGTGTTTTTGGTGTCGTTTGGTTGTTTAACTTGTTTCTTCTGTCGCTTTGTATATTTCTCTGTTTTTTTTTGTGTATTTTGTAGTGATCTTCTCTCTCATTCCGTGTGTCTTTGCTGATGTTTTTTATATTTTATTCTTGTTATTTTGTGAGTTGTTGGTAATATTTAGTAGGATTATCATTTACAACTAAAAAAAACATTATAAAACCCCATATTTTTCTCGATATCTCGAGTACCCACTGTAGTGCCGTCGCATACCCCCATTTGAGAAACACTGATCCAAACCATGTAACGCTCTGCCTTTGCCATCTCAGGATTGGGCCTACGAATATCTCACTGTCCTCAGGGTAACCTTTTTACCAGCACCGTTCTAGAGGAGCCTTCGGAGGCCACCTCTGTGGAGGAGAACTGTGTGAAGCTCTGGTCAGATTTTCAGCTGTGGGGTCACGCAGAACCAGAAAAGAAGTGATGCGCGGTAGCTTTTGAAGCTTGTGTTCACAGGGTCAGAGTTGAAACAGCTCCAAACAGATCATTAAAACAGACCCTGCGCGCAGATGTTTCAGGTTAGGAGGGTCCAGCTGTAAAGTGTGTTAAGGCTTTCGGAGAACTGCACCTGTATGATCTTTGGAAAAAAGTTTGGGACCCAGATGCAAATATATAGAGAGCTGTGACTTTTACCAGCATTTCCACGAAGGACTGTAAGGAATAGTCCATGAATTAAATGCAGTGTTCCTAAACAATTAATGAACCATATTTGAACAAAAAGATGCTTTACGTTAAGGCTGCACAATTAATCGAATTTTAATCATGATTACGATTTTGGCCTATATAGGTCACGTCAGATGTGTGCGCTTGTTGTTCCGTGTGTGTCGCACTTGGGGCAAACTCTCAGCTGTTATGCTGCGTTCACACCAAACGCGTTTCGGGCGTCAAAATTGTGCCCCGTAGTTGGACGCTTGTGTTCATTGAATCAGACGCTTTTAGGGGAGGGGCCGGTGGTGTTCATATAATGGATGATATTGTGGTAATCAGTTACGTTCATAATTCACCCAGTGACTGTGAAGTGGTGGAGAACATTGTGTTGAGAAGGCTGTGTTTCCAGTCGGATGTATTTTGGTGTGACTCAGTGTGTGCACTGTGATGTCAGAGGGCTATAGAGAAGTGTGGTTGAATGGAGAATAAAGTTTGGAGTTCCTTGCTGAAAACCCCGCCTCCGACTCCCGTTCATCAGCTCTACATTATCCAGAGAGTGATTTGGCTTTTTTTCTCGGCGCCATTTCTAGATTCACCAGAGCTGCGCTCGGACGAGCGGCTTCCGTCTCTCCTGTGCCCAGTTTGACGACCTGCTGACCCGCATCGGCGCTCGTATCCCCTACCAGGACATCAACTACAAGCGGTCTATTCCAGCAGAAAAGCGCCTGTCCATCTGTCTCCGGTTAGAGTTTTCTTTTTCATTATTCTGCATACTTCACTGTTGGGGAACGCTCCTGATTGGTCGACGCACCGCGATATGCCGCAAAAGTTCAACAATCCCAACTCTAGCATCGGCTACGTTGTAGGCGCCAGACGCACGTCAAAAGCGGGATCTCTTGACGCTCCTAGAAGCGCGTCCACCATATATTGTCTATGTAAAGCTGACGCTTTCGATGCGTTTGGTGTGAACGCACCATTAGACTTGATGTGATGATACTGCATTAACTTAACGTGGAAGTGTGATGTAGTTGAGAACACGAGAGAGTTTTATGGTTTTTTTGAGGTGGGGCGCTCGTGTTGCACGTGTTGACAAGCCTCCATGATTTGATTGACATCAATACATAATTAGTTAGTATTAATTCATTAATTAATCCAGCGGGCACTCAAGACAGAAAATGTTGACATGTCGGTGTTTCCTGTTTAAAACCTGTAGGTTTAAGTTCTTAACTTTTCTTTATACGCTGTAATTGTTTTCAAAGAGTTGCACTCTGTAACAGTGTATTTATAATTAGCCCATAGGGAATTTTAAATTATTTGGTAATTTTAATAGTATTGATCATTATTCTTGTTTAAAGCTTTTCTTTTGCACTCTAAACTGTTGACATTGTTTGTTAAAAAGTAGTTAAATAAAAACACAGATGCTTTTCCTAACATGATGAAAATGATTTAAATAATGATCCAAATAATCGTGATTATCATTTCGGCCATAATCGTGCTGCCCTACTTTACGTTAATAAAGGTGTTGTTTTTTTTGTTTTTTAAAATGCTACATAGTTTTGAGTCAGAGAAAAAAGAAAAAAAAAGGACCAAAGAAAAAAGGAGGGTCACTGGGCAGAGTGGTTTGTAGTAAAACTAAATGTGTCCCACATATAGGAGATTGTGGGATACATCCCACAGAAACCAAAATATATATATTTATATATGTATGTGTGTAAAGGGGATTTCCTTTTTTATAGGGCTATTTAAAGAGTGGCCTACTGGCTCATGCAGCCCAGTGTTTCCCACGACTCGCCCCGGTTTCCACAATCATTGTGTAAAATCTTCCTTAAAATACTGAGAGACATTAAGACACAATTGGACTGCTTAATGTGCACTAACAATGCTCACATCTGTCTCAATCTTTTAACTTCTTTGTGTACTATTCTGTAACATATTTTCATTGTGATTTATTGACTTGTTATTGTTTTTGTCTCATTGCTAAGTTGTTGTAGTTTACTTGTCTAGGTACTGCGGCTACAAATGAGCATTTTAATCTGGCATATGTACATCAATTGTTGGTTTTGAGTTATTTTTTTTTAGCTTGGTTATTTTTTTTTTTTTTTCATTGCCAAGTTGTTTTTACTTACCTGCCTAGGTATTGCAAATACAAATTAGCATTTTACCTATCATCAAGCATATTTGCATCTATTGTTGTTAAAATAGATGCTCATTAATGTACACTGTCTCTATCAGCTTATTTATGTATTTATTTGTTTATTTGACCACTTGTAAATTACCGGTAATTTATTATTATTAATATATTTCTAAAATTATATGTAATAATAACAACAACAACAACAACAACAATAATAATACGGAACAGCTTAATTTAATAAGACACTAAAATAGTCATACAGGTATACTAAAAACCATTATTTATTCAAAGCAAGCCATACCTGTGCAAATGAGCTACATCTGTAGCCACAGCTGCTGAGAGGCAGTCTGATAATTGGAATGTCAATTCACCCCTAAAGCCCTTCAGACCACCACCAAAATCCTTTTTTTAATGACATTCACACATGACAAGGCAGGTGAAGTGTCTTGATCGTGATGACAATGCATCTGATTAAGTGGGATTTGAACCTCTGGTTATAGAAAAACCTACTATTTATTTTTTGTAAGTTTTAAATTGCGGTTTACGCAGCAATTACGCATCCAGTGGAAATCTGGCGTAAGATAAACAATCTTTACCAAGCATATTATTCGGTGTTTTATGGTGTGGAAAGTATGGGATGATATAGCCCAACATATAAAATGTATGATATAAGAACTCCAATACTTATTTTTAAATTAGGTTTATTGAGGTTATTTATTGGGTCTTCTCGCTGATTTTCTTATTCCAATGTCAAATGTAGGCAAACCATTGGATAATACAACATAAATAATAAAAGTATGTATAATCCACTCTGATATCGCATCAGATCGATATCGGTATCGGCCAATTACACAAGGTTGCAATGTCGGCATCGAATCGGAAATGAAATGAATTGCTTATTGGGATGGTACATATATTTTGTGTCACTTAGAGATGTAACGATTAATCGTAAGGCAGTTAAAAATCGACTCAATCGATTCAATTTTCACATCGATACTGTGAAAATTGAATCGCAGTACTTTTTTAACCAGCAGAGGGTGCTATCTAAAAGTGTTGGCGGGGGGCGGAATCTGCTAATACTTTCTTTCTGGCTGCCTTCAACTTTTGATTCCTTACCCCTTTAGCACCAAAGAATATCTGTAATATTACGTGAATATCTGTAAAAGTCACGTTTTTCTATTAGCTCTGTCTGCTAGCATAGCATCTCTTCCTCACTGCTAGAATTTCTGCATGCCAACCAACCACTGGGTTACCAGCGCCCTCTGTTGGTCCAAACAAATATCTGACGTAAATCAGTGAAATTACCTTTTTTTTTTTTTAAGTCCAACTGTTAAGGCACAAAATACACTTTCAGTTGCACTTTTAAAAATAACTATTAAGCAGTTTTGCATTGTTTACTATAGAACCAGAATTTAAATTAACAGGCTTCTTCTTCATTTGTATTATTCCTTTATTTCATTCAAGATTTTTTTTTAGTTAAATTGCATTGTTTTGAATAGTTTGTCAAGGGATTCTTTTGACAATTAAAAATTAAAGGAAAACAGTATAGTTTTTTTCCCCAATAAAATAAAGGAATATTTTTCAGTCATCATATTTCTACAGTCCCATTTTGTAAAATAAATCATGAGAGAATCGTAACGTGAACCCAGTATCGTGAATGAAATCGTATCGGGAGTTAAGTGAATCGTTACATCCCTAGTGTCGCTGTAAATTTTTTTTACTCTGCTTCTCCAAATGAGGTTTTCCATTAACTCCATCGACCAACACTATCAGCTGTGGGATAAGTGTGCCTTCCATAATTAGGAAACATAGTATTAGCCTTGCAGTACAGTCGAGGACCACTTATCAAAGCGCGGCTCATTATTTCATATCAGATAATTGCACATCGATTATTTCTCGAGGAAATGATTTAGATGAGATGCCGTGTGTGTGATAAGGCCTGTTTGTTAGCAGTGCGCCATTGAGCGCATGTTAAGAGCTCCGATCCAAATGTCTGTGATCTATCCGACGCAGTCAGTGATAAGGCTGTCAGCAGCCAAGCAGTGATGACATTTGATAATGCCCTGACACTATCGCACTGATGGATCTAATGGTTTCCTCACCAGAGGCCTTGTCTACAGCTGCTCCAGTGCTGCTGTAGGGCCATTATACACAAGGTTAGCTGAATCTGATCCACCATAAATCAACTCAGATGAGTAGATGAGATGAAGATTGAAGTAAAAGGGAATCTTAATTTTCAGCCAAAATGTGAAAGATAAAATCTTTGTATGTGATTCACTGAGCAGAGTCTAGCTATCAGAAGTGTGCTACTTTAGCTGTGACCCTTACCTTTGTCTCCATGGCAGGTATAGCTGTAAACTGCCACGGGTGAATGACTGACAAGGTTCTCATCATGATGCCACCCTACCGCCATTTTCCCCATGCCATAGTAGGGCTCCTCTTTGAGATGGCTCATTGCTGATGGATCCATGTAGTTGAGTAGAGTGACATTGAAATTAGCCGCACCAATGTTTGAGATTGGGGGACTGGACTTTGAACAGCCCTGTCCAATGACAAACTCCTCTTCTTCATCCTCTATGTGGTAATCTGACAGGCTGTGCTTCAATTCAGCTACAGGTTTCTCCTGTGCTGCCAGTCCCATGTGTTTGGTCTCAGTTCCACTCATGGTCTCAAGAGCCGAAGTTGAGCATTCTTCTTCTTCTTCACTCTGATCTGAACCTACAGAAACACTGAACTTATATGGTTTCACGTTGGAGAAACCTGCTTCTTCGCTGCCCTGTTTGAACTCATTCTCCCACTCTGCTTCTTGATTTGAGCAGCCCTCTTCACTGTGCTTGGACTCAGTGTCCCACTCCTCACTGTGCTTAGACTCAGTATCGCCCTCCTCACTCTGTCTGGTCTCCGAGTCCCCACCGTCACTATTCTTGGAGTCCTCACTGTGTTTTGACTCCGTGTCCCCTTCCTCACCCAGTTTGACCTTTGCCTCTCCCTTGGTGCAATGCGTTAATCTGTCTCCTTTCTTAATCTGCGGCACATCAGAGCAGAAGAAGGTGTTCAGCTCCCACAATGCCTTGCAAGCAGCCCTAAAATCAGGGTCGCAGCAATTCAGTCCTTTAATCCCAGAGTCTGTGCTGTGCCAGGGAATGGCAAAAAGCCGCGTGTCTAGATAGGAGTAGGTGTGGCCTGGCTCACCAAGCAGGACTCGTGACACGGCCGTGAACACATCTCGCTCACGAACACGAACCAGATCTCTGAGAAAACAGCCCTTTCTTCTGAGGGTGAGCAAAGCTGCGTGCACACCACCATGAAGCTCCGCAGGTAGCAGGCAGGACTTCCTCAGTGCCAGGCCCGAGTAGCTGGTGTTCCACTAAGAAATAAAAAGCGATGAGCAAGTAAGACGTAAGAGATCTATTGCAGAATATTGCACAAAAAGTGAGAATATTAATACTGTGTTAACTCACCAGTTGTTGAAAGCCCTGATCTGAAGGTCCCAAAAAGGGGATCTTCTGATCCCCCAATTCCTGCAATAATTTCCGCCTCTGAAACAAAAAACAGTAAAATCAGCTCATGAAGCTAAAGTGGGTAACATCACATTTATTTATACAATTCACTCTTTAAAGCCTGAAACAAAACAATGACATTCCACCTAATCCATTAATTCAGGTGTAGAACTGTCGAGGTAAATGGGAGGTGGGTTTGTAAAATGGAAACCTCTGACTTCTGAGTTTTGCACACCAAGAGGATGTATTTGATAGTTTTTGCATGCTAAACACATTACCACTATATTAAATATTATATTCAGTGTATACGTGTATACTTTTCACTGTGTCAACTGCAGCTAAGAATGAAGTCATTTTATTAGTGTTTTCTTGCCACTTTGGCTTTGAAAGTTAAGAGAAATTATGGTGTCTTGTAAAAATAAAAAAATAAAAAAGATAATACAGCCAAATAATCAAATATTTTATTCCACCAATTGACATTTTTGTTATTATTGTAAAGAAAATGTATTTCTACATCCATCCAGCCAACTTTTCAACAGTTCAAGAGAAAATCTTATTAATTGACCAGTAAAGTTATTTTATCAACTACAGATTGATTAAATAATGTATATAGTACCAGTCCACTGGTTGGGAATCACTACTTTACACCATTGTTTACATATTGTCTCTTTGTAACCTCAATAAATCAATAAACATCTCTTTATAATGTTTTTCACACACACGCTGAATGCATAACCTAATACGTGACCGCTTTTGAGTCATCGGTGTCACACTGTCAGTCCCTCCAGTCCAGAGCCCTAATGTTTCTAACCAGCAGCTAACCTCCAGCTAATGGCTAACCTAATCTAGAGACTCCTTGATTCAAAAATCCCACTTTCAGAGACTTCCAACCCTGATGAAACGTCTACAAGTGCCGGTTGGCGAAATAAGCAAACCGAACTGGAGCAATGTTGACTAGCAAGGCCAGACCAGTTAGATGATAATGACTTGCAACACTATGATTTGAACTTGCCAGTGGTAAGTGGGTTGTTGATCCCTGTAAATCAGGATTTCTTTTTAAATATGTAGATGAAAACTAAACAGCCATCATTAATAATGTTTAATTTTTAACTAAAAATGATAATCATAATAATGATAAAGACTGCATATGAAGAAAACTATGGAAAAAGCCACTAAACACCATTTCATTACACTTATTTACAAACTGGGATTATTTAAAATGTCTATGAATGCTCATTCATTCCATTATTACAATCTATAGTTGCCTTTAGTATCCTAAGCAAAATGTTGGAGTCGGACAAAGGGGGTACTTGGATTTGGAAAGAAGGGAGTACCAAAAAAGTCTGAAAACCACTGGTCTACACAATGCAATGCCGACTATGATCATTTCCATTCAGGGGTAGACAGTAAACTAGCAATTAAAATATTAAAAACTGTTTGTAAATGGTGCTTCCTGAGGTGAATGACGTACAAACTGAAAAGTAATAAGTCATTTTCATTGACATCTCATGTTTTCACGATTTGGAAGTGCAGTTAATAGGTTCCACCAAACCTTATAAAGATGCCCTGCACTATTCAGAGTCCTGCCTATAAAACTGCCCACCTGGTGAACAAATCAAAGCAACTTTCACAAGACCACATTCCATTCAAACCTAGGAACTGGAATAAAAACTTGATTCCCAAATAAACTTCACTGTTACTCAACTCTGCCTTTTTCTTCCCATTTGCATGTGTTCAGATTTAGCCACTAAGGTTTGGTGCTCAGATACTCATCATTTATTCCCAACAGGTTAGGAAGGTTACCTTTCCTAAGGTCCACTCACCACATTCGCCTGACTGCATGGGGAAACTTGCTTGGGGAGCAGACACTCCAAAACCTGCAGGATTGTGGACCTCTAGGACACAGTTTGGATCTAGCATAAATTACTTCAAAAGACATTTAAAAAATAATTAAAAAAACAATAAAGGTATAGCAGGTATAGCTACTGAGAGCAAAACTATTATTATATTAGAGATGTTGATAACAAGTCTAAATATTTTTCTGCAAACAACCTACTATGGAATTACATGACTGTTTTTTTTAAATAGAGTCATCTTAGGTATATCTTCTTAATGTAAAATTTTAGGATTAATTATTAGTATTTAATGACCAACAAAGCATGCTAGCGCCACAGTGTTACACTAAACCTCAAATGCTTTCTTAATAAAATTTCAAACAATCAGACATAACCAGTGTTTTCTAGCCATCTAGCCACACTTTGTGTGGTGATCTTAAAACATCAAGCTCTCGACAAGAAAAACGCTGCTCGTCTAGTTTTCTATTTTTCTGTATTTCTGTATCGGTTTAAAGTCAGTAAAACCAAATAATCACACTGTTTATTTGTTATATTGATTTAGTTTTAAAACGAAATAACCAAAGAACGAAGGGTACACACATTTAGTTCGCAAAATCTGAGTCAATTTATACTATTTCTTATTAAAGAATCTTTTTTGTAATTCAGTTTGCTAATACAATTATCATCAACACAAATGTATGTATTTAATTGTATAAGTAGAATTAAATGTAAAAAGGATAAAAAATGAAAAACATGGGGATGGATAATAAACAAACAAAAAAACAAGTAAAAGTTGATCGTATGAAGGCAGGATGGAGCTGGAGGTGGAAAAAACTGGAGGACATTTGATGTGAGGCAGTTTGGTGAATATGCCTTAAGGGCTGAATCTTTACCTTGGGCTGAACAACACAGCACCTGCCTGCTGAAAGTTTTCTTAAAGGATGCACATGAGTGTGCAGGTACAGGCCCTCCAAGATATTCAGCAACAAACAATTGCAGACTTGTAGACGGTTGGAATCTAACAAACAAAACAACATGCACTATTCATGGCCATGGCGGAATTCAAAGACCGCTGGAGGAAATTGACAACCTGACACACAGTCATTGCTATTAACTTCCACCTCATGACAGAAGCTGAAGATATCAAGCTGAGGCTGTAGGGAAGTGTTGTATGGTTGCTGTTTACTAGTGTTGAAACAAATCCATACTTTTGGTTTCGTTCTGCTTTATGTGTACACATAAGTGATATTAAATATCAATACAGTCTGTTTGGTTTACACAGTACAAACCTTTTTACTGCACACACTAAAGTGTCTCCCATAGAAACACATGTACACGCTCTTTGAAAAGTGAGGCTAGACAGGCTAGTGAGCGTGATGCCTCAACCCCAATTGCACACACAACCAGGGCTGTCACACACGTGTCAAATACATCAAGCTGCTCAGAAATTCCACAGAAAAAAAAAAAAACGAAAGGCGAAGAGTTAACGGAGCCCTCTGAAGCAGATGGACTCTCCCAGCATCATAGAGCAGCTGTGTCTGTCTTCCTGTCTGAGTCCACACCTGATTCAAGAAGGAAAAATCACCAAGTGAAAAATAAAAGGCCTGCTTTTCCACTTAACCCAAGAAATGAGATTACTGAATCAATAATAACACGGATGCTTGGTGGTAGCTGTGTCAACCGTCTGTGCTGAGTGATATATCTGATGCATTTTTTTTCTCTTTTTAATCTCTCTTTTCCTTGATGGGATTACTCCTTTAGCTGGACTGTTTATCACAGAAAAACATATTAGGTATAATAGAACTCTATTGCTTTGCTTTGATCTTGGCCTATAAGAGATATCAAACAGTACCATATATTTATTATTTCATTTTTCTCCTCCATCTGTGACACTTCAACGGACACTTTCTTCAAAGCGATACTCTGAGAGTAGCTTAATGTCCAGGCTTAGCATCAATAGCTCAAAATAGCCAGATAACTGCAGTGCTGCTGAGCCTGCCCCAGAGGCTCAACCATACAGCAGTGGATGTGCTGATGAAGGACACACACTTTTTTCTGGGTTGGTTTGGGTTGGGCTAATATTTCAGAAAAAGCAGCTCAAAGCAACAGTGCTTTGCAACAAAGAAACTCATTTGTATATTTGAAAATACTGAAAATATTAATATTCATCCTGGGATTGGAGTTGACGTTTGTTAGTTAAAGGTTGTTCATTGTAAATACTGTAAGTGCTTATTACGAAAAGAAAGTGACTCTTTGTACGGTTGTTGTACAGACAACCCCGGTGCTATTGGTACAGTTACCAAAGTACGTAGCGTCTTAGGGTTAGGGTTAGGGTTAGGTTTAGTCTTAGTCACGCAACCTAAACTGGCCAATGACTGACCTATCATGTGACCTAAACTGGCCAAATAGGGGCACTGCGTACAGATATAATGTCAGTATATTAATATGGCAACCATACGGATAGCCACTGCCTTGAGGAAAAATAGCTATTTCTCACATTTTGCTTCTATTTGTGCGTAAGTTGCACATTTGTTGTGTTTTTTATGCTGTTTTTTTTTTCTAATTTCTGTCTGTCCCACAGTCGTATGTTTGCACTATTATCCTATGTCGGTATTTATTTTTGTCCTTACTATTCTATTGTGTTGCTGCAACGTGTGAATGGGGATCAATAAAAGTCTTTTCCATTCTAAGAATATGAATTGTTACATAATTTACACGTTTCTTTTTTCAAACTGTTAGATAAGCCTTAGTGAAATATATTGCAGGAGATTTCTAAGAAAATGTGTTTAGTTTTCCAAATATACAATCAAGAAGACAGATGTAAACGTGTGTTTATATTATCTACAAATCATGTTCCGTGATCACCTGAAGTGAGATCAACCAATCCATTTATTGGCCACTGATATTCCTTTACCCATATCATATTTTCTTGATCTCCAACCAAGAACGCACAGTGTCACCTTAAAAAAAAAAAATCACAATTTACAGTAGATGACAGATACAGCAATGGAAAAAAAGGTAGATTTCAAGCATTCTGTAGTAACAAGAATGATGTGCTAAAAGATTGCTGTGTAATGGAGAGTTGTGTTTGAAGAGCAAGCTTTTGGTTCATGTCTGACACCCATTGGAGAACTGGTCCCTCTGTGCAAAAGTGATGGTGAATCAACACTTCTGACAAGTTGGCTGTAAAATGTCAGATCCAAACAGACCGGCTACCTGAAAACATCAAAGGTGCTTCCTGCATCGGTTCATTTTGCACCGGATTGAAGAATGTAGGGAGCCAGTGAGAAGCGCCACAGACCACAGAGGAGGGCAAGGTGTGTCCACCGCACTAGAACATTACTGTTTACATATGTGCTGCAGGAAAGTGGGAATGAACTTTCAACTGACAACAAATGACTAAAAAATGTGATAGTTACTGTATGTGTAAAGTTATAAACACACACTGACTCCATTAACTGCAAATCAGACAGGACATTTTAGAATAAGAAACAAATTAAATAGAACCACTGATTTTCTTATCTACATGTTTTGGGAAAATATCATGCATTTCCACGCATTTTATTAGTTCACTACTGTATTTCATGAGCAATAATAATTTGACATGTGCAAAGATTACTCTATAACATCTGTGAAGTAAACTGTAGTACCAAGAAAATCATTTAGCATGTTCACTGGGTTACTTAAATTTTACTCAAATTAATTTAATTTGTTATTCTAATGTGTAGATAAGCTATGGAATTTCATGTTTGAATAATCACTATTACATAAATAATTATTATTACTCCAATAAAGCGAACCCTATGAAAAAAAATTTCAACTTTTTTATTTAAGTCACGTTCAATTTACTACACGTTGTTTTTCAGCAGAAATATTTTTATTGATGAATTGATTGTTTGATTTTGATGTTGAAATGTCCCTTCTGTGTTGCACTTTGTAGACGGTCCCTGCCCACTCTGCTCTTTATCCTCAGCTCATTGACATCAATGTACATTTTTTGCTTACCAGACGGACTGTAATGAAGAAAACAGCTCTAAAAACAACAGAGGGCCAACATAAAACATAGGAGCCAACTTTCTGCAAAAACTGCAAAGGCACCACTGCATAAAACACAGCCTAAGGCTAATATTTGTGATTGCATGTGACCAAAAGGTTTTAAAAGGCTTAAAACTCAAATTAAAACTGAAACCCAATATCTTCAATGTTATTTATGGAGGAATTGTTCTGTTCCAAATTTCTCTGCTTTTAAAGTTACCAGTACCGTATTATATATTCTGTCAATTTACAAAGTCCCACAAAATGGAAGGTAATTTATGAATAAAAGTTCACAAAAAAAAAATGATTTTTGCCTACAGTGTTCATAAATCAATAGGTACAGAGTAAACAAATCAAGAATCTGTGAATGTAATCAGCGCAGCAAAAATAAACAAACATGTTCTGCCATTAATAGCGTATTTTTCAGAGCTAATGAAAAGGACATTTTGGATATATTGAGAGGCATGAACAGCATTTCTATGGGTGCACGTGAGACATTGGTAATGACAAATAGGAGAAAGGCGCAGCTCGGGCCTCGTTAGTTATGTATTTGTTGTTGGAGGGATAAATCTGTGCGGTTGATTTCATTTTTCAACAGGTTGGCATAGAATCATAAATATGAGATTGTTTCACTTAATTAGCTTCAACAAAGGGAAAATTGTTATAGAAGTTAATGCCAGGCTGACCTTCAGTGCTCTGTTTAAAGCTTAAGCACTGTCAGTGGTTAATTAGGTATATGTACACAGCAAAAACCTGACACATCTGAAATATGCCACACATTTGAGACCAAGTACTTTAACACATAGCCCTATGATTCCACTTCAAATGGAGTTTCCAATAAAGCTCCTCTTCCAGTCGTCTCCAGGTGAAAAATATTTTGTGAGGTAAAGAAGATGTGTGTGCGTGTGTCAGACTGCTGAGGGAAAAAGAATATATGGTATTGACTCATAAGTTTTTGAAATCTCCCCCACTGAACCTGACAAGCTTACAGAAAGACCAACGACTCCGGATCAATCACTCAAAAGTATTTACAAATGCACAACGCAGGACTCAAGACAGGTTGGCACAAGGCCACTCTGTTTAAGTGCTTTTCAATGTGTTGATGGTGTCAACATCTATTTCACACTTATCTACACCTCAAAGGGGAGAAAAAAGATGTTTCCATGACCTTTAGCAAGTGTCAAATCCATAGAGAAGACGGAAAGAAGAAAAGGTGAAAAAGGGGAGATTGAGGCGATCTGTCACTCGCATAGCTAACACAACCTTTTTATTTAGAAGCTAACTGAGGATGCTCTATCAAAAACATGTCCGCCGCTTCACACTCTCGGGCTCCCAAAGATTCCTGATCAACAACACAAAGTTTATCTCCTGTCAAAGAAGAAAGAAGGCATGTCCCGATGCAACGTTTTCATTTCCGATATGATACTGATATTGCAGCCTTGCGTATCAGCCGATACCGATATTGATCCGATACAATATCAACATGAATCATACATACTTGTATTACTTTTTTCTTTTTTTTTATAGAAAAAATAATAATAAATAATTATTTTGTAGTGTGGAATGTTAGAAAAGGCTTGATCAAGTGATGTTACTCAAACAGAGAACAATAGTCAGCAACAGTAGGTATGAGAAAAACTGACCCATTTATTATTAAACAATTGGTTACATAAATGTTAACCTTCAACATAATATCTGCAGTATTCTACAATTGAATAAAACAAATAAAAAATGAATTGGTTAAAAAAAAAAAAAAAAAAAAAAGAAAAACGGAGAATTCGGAAATTTGAATTCGATATCTGATATTCCTTTTCAGGCTAATATCGGACTGATTTCCGATATCAATATTGAATCAAGACACCCCTAATGATTGAAATGTCTTGTTCAAGGGCATCGACAAGAAAAAAACATAGCCAGTTATTAAGGACATGTCTTCAAACTTTGGCCACACTACAGATAACCAGTGCCATTTTTACTTTGTTAGTTTGCAGCCAGGGAGCAATGTTTCCCTTACGTCGATCATAGAATACTTTTAAGTTTTCTCCTTCAAATTACAACATGCTTTTATGAGGTCAGCTGTTTTCCATGTGAAATGGCCCGTTTTCATGCAGACGCAGTCCCTTGGTATTTAGACAAAATCTGTTTTAGTTCAAAGGGAAAGATTGAAAAGCTGAAAAAAAGACGACGGCAGATAGAGAGCAGAGGGAGGGGAGTGTTGATTGAAAGACTGTGATTAGCTGTTTCTGTGGGGCACCAGGGCCACTGAGTATTTCTAACAGGGCTGTCGCATCTCGAGGTGCAGTCAAGGAGAAGTCAGTGCTTTAGAAAGCTCCCTCAGATTCCCTCCCTCCTATGCCTCCTTTGCTTTCTCCATCCAGCCACAGTTTTCCTGCCCCTCTGAAAATCAATATGGCTGTGCAAAGTGCAGCGTTGCCCATGGGGAGGAGGGCTGGATGGTTGTAAGGGCTGGATGCAAGGGCTTACATCCAGGACAGGCAGCGTCCTTTAGTCCTGTCCCACAGGCAATGTCAAGGACAGACCTGAGGACTGCAGGAGGGACGCCACAAGATTGCCCTTCCCCTCTCGAACAACTCCCCCTTTTACTACTCCTTCTTTCTGTCTGTGATGCCAAGACTTGGCCAGCTCAGCGAAGCAGAAAGGATCAATAATCAGGTGGAGCGTTTAAAATCCCTGAGCTCCCGGAGCCAGCACTTGTTCCTTTGGTCCAGTGGACCAACACATTGCCCAGGGCGGAGCAGCTGGATAGATACAGTAGATAGATAGATAGATGAGTGGGTGTACAGTAGTTGCACCTGGTCATTGAAAGGTTTGTGATTTGTGACAGTAAACAATTCAATAGCACTTAGCGATACACTGTCTGAGGGCCAGGCTTTTCACACACACGGCCATTGTCTCAACATGTCACAGATCAATAGGATTCAGGCAGATCTGCACCTCTGTACACCTGGTTCTGTGGCAGCACCTGTATTACAACAGCAATACAATGATAATATAATAAAACTAATAAACTGAGGAAAAATATCGGAATTTGTGATCATTTTCAACAGCAACAGTCCTCATTTGCATACAGTAGGCTTTAAGGAAGAAGCTGATGATGATGATGGAAGCATGCGAGGAGGATTTTAGCCCTGCTGCATGTCTGTGAGAGTGAGTGACTGATCACAGTAAAAGTGGCTTGTGTTTATAATCCAGTACCACTGTTAGACAGTGGAAAGACCCGGCTCTGTGTACTGCAGCAAGAGCTGATCAAGCCCATCCTATGACAAGCAACCTCTTCAAATAACTATGATTTTCAAGCAATGTGTCCTTTTCAGCTTCATATTAGATCATCTTCTGACACTTTTGAGTCTGGTATATCATCTGGGGATAAGGATGATGTGCAATCCGACCCGAGGGGCTGGAAGTCAAGGGTAAAAGAGGGGCTAAGACGAGGGGTACAGCGACTGATTGGCTGACAGCTGTGACAATGATGGCATAATACACAACCTTATACTGAACATATTATTTGACAGTATGTTGCCTGACAAAGACGTTCATGTGTTTTGCAATAGACTTTGCTGTATAACATTTCAACTACTGCACTTTTAGAGGGAGTATGGTACAACATGCTAGCTCAGAAAGAATTTGCTTCAATGCAGATGTTTTAGTATGAGCCAGGCCTTTTTTAGGCACGGCCCACATCAGGTTACATTTGTGCAATGCATAAATGCCAAGCACTTTGTCAAGAACTTCTACAGATGTCACTTTCAGCAGTTTCGCAATACTTTTTTTTTTTTGATAATTATTCGAAAGCTTTGGTAATTTGTCACACATACATTCAACCAGGGGTCCCCAACACAATGCCTGCGGGCCCCAGGTAGCACTCATGGACAATGTGATGGGCCCTCAGGAGCTCTAGTCACCCATGAGCTCCATCTAAAATCTGATTTACTTTCCAGGATTCAAACTCACAAAGATAAATACATGTGAGAGATGTAGATAAATACTGCTGATAAAGTTAATCATCTTTAAATGTTTATTTTCACTGAAACATTGTGACAAATGTTTTTAGGTGTTGCATATCTGGTGTATGGTCAGTGGTATGTTATACTGTATATAATATAATACATATGAAATATATTTATAAAAATGCAAATTGGATTACCTATCAAATCTATTGCAAATGAAACAATTGCATAAATAAGGAGAAATAAAGTGTTTCATGTTGAATCGCTTTAATGTGAAAAATAGCAGTCTGAATAAATGAAACCTTAACATATTATTCAACAAGAAGATAAAAAGAAACTTGCCAGAATTATTCGTGGAAGTCAAGGAAACATCAAGCGATCAGCAGATGCCTCTGAAGAACACTGGCAGTTGACAGTCAAAACATTCAGGAGATCAAAGTAAAATTCCTGAAAAAGAGTAGTCTGAATAAATAAAACCTTAACATTACTCAAAAAGAAGACAAAAAAAAACCTTACGTTCTAAGTTACTGCTAGCCTATTTTACCCACTAATTAAGGTGAAACGGTGTGAAAATTGTAGCATTTAAGGAGTTCTTTCTAACTGGTCGCCCTTCAGACTATGCAGTAAGTAGCTCACAGCTTCAGAAAGGTTGGTGATCCCTGCATTAGACACACATACTAGGCTATTATACAAAAAATAATAATTAACCTATTTACTTCTAGTACCAGATGGCAACACCTAATCAAACTTGAAGCGCTTGCTGCACTTCCTAAGGGTTTTCCTCCAGTCTAAATTATTGCTTGTGTTGGTCGTTGCTTTGGACAAAAGCTTTGTTAAATGAAATTGTAGAATTGCAGAGGTTAGTTAATTAAGTGCTTAAACTGCCAGCGCCTTCTTCTGGAAGATCTTTGAGTCCTGAAATTGCCCTTACAGTATTGTGTTCCCTTCTTGTCCAAGAAAAAAAGTGCAGTTGTAACGTGGCTTCGAAACTCGCTCATAGTCAAATACTGAATACAAAGGCTTTTCCACAAATGTATTTGTTAGCGATGTCCCCATACAACTTTTTCACTTGCGATAGGATACCTATATTGCAGCCTTGAGTATTGGCCGATGCAGATATAAATCCGATATGATATCGGCACAAATCATACATATTTTTATTACTTATTTTGTAGTGTGGAATGTTAGAAAAGGTTTGATCAAGTGATGTCACTCAAACAGAGAACAATAGTCAGCAACAGTAGGTATGAGAAAAACTGACCCATTTATTATTAACCAATTGGTTACACACTGTACCCTTCAACATAATATCTACAGTATTCTACAATAGAATACAATAAGTAAAAAATGAATTGGGGAAAAAAAAAAAATATATATATATATATATATATATATATATCTGCGATTTTAGATGCAGTAAGATGAAATCCGATATTTGTTTTCTGGCTATTGGATTGGGACACCCCTAGTATTTGTATCTGTATCTAATACAGAATACAATTTGTAAATTATATTGATTTGTTCAAACAGATTCTTATCATGAACATTTGAAATGTAACAATGATGAGTTTACAACTTTTTGAAAATGTTAATCATTACTAGGGGTGTCCCGATCTGATATCAATATCCGAAATTAGCCTGAAAACGAATATCGGATATCGAATTCAAATTTCCAGATTCTCCGACATTTTTTTATTTTTTATCCCCCCCAATTCATTTTTTATTTATTTTATTCAATACTGTAGATATTATGTTGAAGGGTACAATGTATGTAACTAATTGGTTAATAATAAATGGGTCAGTTTTTCTCATACCTACTGTTGCTGACTATTGTTCTCTGTTTGAGTAACATCACTTGATCAAGCCTTTTCTAACATTCCACACAACAAAATAAGTATTTATGATTTTTTTATTAAAGGAAAAAAGAAAAAAAAAGTATGTATGATTCATTCAATATCGGTATCGGTCGATATGCAAGACTGCAATATCGCTACCATATAGGAAATGAAAAAGTTGTATCAAGACATCCCTAACCATTAGACTATTCAAAGTAAAAACACAATAACTTATAACATTTATAGTAAGTCTAACGGAGTCTAACATCTGCTTTTAGGAAGAGAGAGCATTGAAGAGAACACTAGTTTGATTGGTATTCTTAAAAAGCCTTGAGTGTGTTTACTATATAGCCTACAGGTACTTTGTAACAATATGTAACACATTAGAATAATATTTTAAATTATTAGCTGACCTAATTGATAAAAACAACTTCGGGCATTATACCCAAGCTGGTACAAAGACATGTTTAAATCCAGATAATCATCTAAGCCATGAGAAAAACAGATTGCTTAAAGCTGTTGTGGATTGAGCATCTAGGACAAGTCCTATATCTTCAGTCATATTTGACCCAAAGATAAGAGGATCATTATTGTGAAAAAGGGGTGATTATTTATTATTTACAGCTGTTCACACAAACATTAGGTCTGTCTCTGTGGAAAGTTGAATACGATGGTGTCAAACCAATGTTTAAAGTTGTGGAAAAGTGACCTCGTGTCTTCCCTTTGCTCATTGTGAACAGCGTGAGGAGCGTGAACGGATTAACATCCTGTAGGTTCACAAAGCCAGCCATTTCAAATATAATTGCTGATGCTTGTGAGGTAAGTTGTGGATTAATTCTAAAGTTTTTGAATAACACTTTATAAAGAAGGACCACGTGGCAGCGTGGATCACTGAAGCCAATGTCACAAATGTCTCAAGGATCTGCAATCTATCCCAAAACACTCACTGGATCCATAACTCCTCTTCGCTTCTGCTAATTATTACAGCCAATCAGAAAGGTTAACAGGGAGAGCCGAGCCAAACCATGTTCTGGGACATTTAACAGCTGGCTGGAACGGAGGAGAAACCATTACGCTGGATTCATCCAATAAAATAAAACACCCTGACATCTGAGGTGTACTTAGCAAAGAGGGGATGGAAGAACGAAGGGTGGAGGAGTCAAGGGTAGGGAGCATTGATACCATGATGTCCAAGTGCCACCTAGTGACAACTAGTCTGGCTACTCTGATCTCCTACACCCTCAATGCTCTGAAAAATGAAGCGGCAAATAAACGCATCTAAGCTAACAATTATTTTTATAGTCGACTAATCTATTGATTATTTTTTCAATTAGTCCTGATTATTTTTCTGTTTTGAAGCACATATTTTTGACTGCTTTCGTAGCGCACCTGCTTAAAGAATTCCACCTGTGAACGTGTCCCTGTTGTACTGTGACAGCATGTTTTAAAGAGGAATTAAAACAATGACAATAAACATGTATTTGTAGTGTATTTGTTAGTAAGTCTAACAACTACATAAATCATAAAATAACATTGAAATCACAATAGAATCGTGAATAAATTAAATATCACAAACTTAAAGAGTAAGTCTTGAAAAAAGTAGTAGTAGTAAACAAAGAATCAGTGTAAATAAGTAACTTTAAAAAGCTGGAGCTAACCTGCAGGTTGTGGAGGTAATGAGGTTTAAACCAATCATAGAGTTCCTTTTACTTAAATCAAGTCCTTAAAATAAAAGAATAACTAATTTTAAAAAAGAAAGAAAGTAAGTTAAGAAACGTCTAATTAATTGTATCAACATCAAATACTTCATAATAAATTAAAGAGGTTTAATGTTCAGAATAATCACTAGTGTCAGCAGTCGTGCTGTGCCAAAATATCGATACGATATATCGCGATATTTATATCAATATAATGGCGCCAAATATTTATATTATTATTATTTATATATATATATATATATATATATATTGCAACATATGAGACATGGCAAAAACAATATATATATATATATATATATATATATATATATATATATATATATATATATATATATACACACACATGATACACAGAGATAATGCAGTACATACACAGTACAAAGAGTGGATATTTACAAATTTAAAGCGACTGTGCAGTATACACTGTTTTTTTTTGGCTGTCATTCATGTGAAATTGATTGACAATGTTTTGTAGTTCCTGTGAAATGGATTCAGTGCAGTCAATAAATTCAGAATTTCTTCAGTAACACAGATATCGTAATGTATCTTGGATGAAATTTCTTGCAATATATCGATTATCGCTGAATCGCTGTATTGTGATATGATTGTTATCGTGGGCAAAATATGGTGACAGTATCATATCGTGAGGTACTTGGTGATACCCAGCCATAATCAGCAGAAAAATCTATTTCAAAGCAGGTACGTGACTAACTCACTAATGAGTGCAGTGTTAAACATGCTTTCAGAAGTACACACAGACCTAATACCTATTATTAATCAATACCTATTTGAATCACAGACTGTCGGCTAACAAAGACATTTGCATGTGATTAGAAATGAAAGATTGGGTAAATATCAGCGGTGGTAGTGATGTCACTCCTCTCTGGGTTCGTGTACAAACCGGGGCTCCACTGTTTCTGTTTGGGGGGTCCCTCCCTCCCTCCCTCAGTGTAACTGTCGTGCGTTAATGATTTAGAGCTGAACTTTAGAGTTTACACTTAAAGTGTTTCACTGGTTTGTTTTTGGTAAAAAGTTCTGAAGCTTGAAAAACTTTAGGTCGCGTTAAGCTTCTTCAATATCTTTTTTCTTTCCTCCATTCTTCTTCACTGTTTACTTGCACAAAGTTGGCTCAACACTGTCCCTAGCAGTCAATGTAAGGTAAGCAGAAAGCAGCCGCGGGCTGGATTTTATCATTCATTTCCATTATTAAACGTAAACGACGCGTCAATGACACAAAATCTGCATCAACGAATTTTGGTAATCAACAAAATCAATTAAGTCGACTCATCATTGCAGCGTTAAAAGTATCACAAGACTAACTGCCTACGTAGGTATTATACAAGCTTTCAAAATCAAAACCTTCAGTTTTTGTAAGGTAATCTTGTTTAGATTATGTCATAGTTTTAAAAGATATGAATATTTGATGTTATTCTAAAGCAAGCATTCCTCAGAGGACTCCACTGACAGTACAGTTGGGGTAACAGGCCAGGAACAGTGTAATGGTAGGCCGATGGCCCAAGGCTCCCAGGTCCCCTCCCCTCATTAGCCCAGGTATTAATCACACGCTGTCGGGGCCTGGAGGTGGGGAAGATGGGAGTGGAGGTGAGCTTGAAATAATGCTTATGTCATGGTGGGTCAGCCCTCTATTATTGCCGTTTCAAAAACTATTAATCTTGCTTGTAGTCAGTGGCCTAGAAATAATTACTTCATCTAACCCATGTAATACAGCATGACCAGCACTCGAGCCTGGTCAATTTGAGACTGGGGAGGCCGGCTACATTGGCTTGGGGGTAGAAGTGTGGGGGGTGGTTTGGGAGAAAGTGAGATAGATCAAGAGTAAAAAAAGAGACAAAAGGGGCAGAGCCACAAATTACCAGGGCCCTGTTTCCTGATACAGGGTGACTGATGTCCTGCTCACTCCAGCTCTGGCCTTTTATACTCTGCACTGATTTAGATAGATACACACCAACGCACACTCTGGAAGGCACCTCACGTACAAGTATACAGGCAATATGCATCTGTTGATGTGTAATAAAAGCATTTAGCAAGTCGAGAATCAAATTATCTCACAAGAGGAAACTGAACTCTTCCACAATGAGGTGTTATTTCCTCTGTCTTAATGTTAGTACTTCTATTAATTAAAATCATTTGACACTTTCTGTTCAATTCTACTCTCATAAAACATTTAATTGTTATAACACAGCAAGAAACATTCTTAACTAAATATATTTTAACAGAAAACTGAACAAAAAACAAAAAAACAAATCAAATGACATAGCAATTGAGCACCTCATGTTGACTTGAGCATTTGAACTGCCATAAATAGGCCTACATATCTAAGCCGTAGGAACAGACATAAGTTCTGATTATTTTTTTTTTTAATTACTTTTTTAAAGAAATAAGTTATGATCAACTACTTACTTTTTTTTATCTTTTCTAATTCAGGATTTGTCATGTTCTACCATTACAAGACGGCAAAACCTTTTTTTAGTTTCCACTTACCCTAAGATTTATTTTACCTACGCAAAATGATCTATTCCCAGTAGGGGTAGGACACAGAGTTCACGATAAGATACAATAGATTATTATCGGCTCAAGATAACATTACAATATTTTTTTGTGGTGGGAAAAGACAAAAAAAATGTTGTCTTTTATTTGAATTCAACTCCAGACTTACATACTTACTCTGGCTGTGACCTTTTCAATAGGAATATAAAAATTTTTGGATATTTAATTTGACAAACCCACCCCTTGCAATACCACTTGATGCACACAATGATAATCTTGTGACGTTTTAATACTGCAATATCTTGTTGCACAATATATCCTCTTGCCTTTAATACCTATGTTGTCTTTTTATGTGTTCAACTGTTTGACTTTTTTAACTTTTATAACTGAAGGTTTGTAATTTTCATATACCGAAAAGCAACATTCTCAAATTTCTAATAGGATAAATTATGGAGAGAAATATGTAATTTGAAGAGTTCTGATTTTTTTTTTTTTCTTTTCTTTCTTTTATCAAATTATTATTATTTTTGCCACCACTGATCCATATATTTATCAATGATTGTTTTCTACATCTTAATGATGTGGAAGATACATTTATAATAAAGTAAGCTCATTCACACTGCATAGTCCTTAGATCTCGACCAAATTTCACAAATCAGTGCCCAAGACAGTTCAATATCCATTCCAAAAAAAATAAGCACCATCTCCTGCTTCCATGACAGATTTAAGCACAATAAAACCAGCTTTTGGAAAAACCCATACTGGGGGAAAAACTGGGGTGCTCGTGTATACTCAGCATCCATAAACGTCATAGGAAGTATGCACAGAGTGACATAAATAAATGCAGCCCTCCACTAGCTGTCACAGCTGGCATTGCAGGTGCAAATTTAATTAGTCAAGGTGAAGTCTCCCTTGTTGTCTGAGGGAAAGGTGGGGGGTGGGGGGGTGTCCTCGCCGTGCAGTACTGTAAACATGCGCTACATCCTAATCAGGTGTCACTGCAGTGTTTGATCAGCCCGCAAAAACTTGTCACAAATCCCCAGCAGAGAGTGGGCCGACGGGAAGAACAAAGGGAAGCAGCTGTCATAAAAGAACAGGGTAGTAGTGGTGATGGCAGTGGCGTTGGATGAAGAGAGTTTGCCCATTAGCAGTCTCTTTCGCCTAGCTCTCACTTTTCTTCCCTACTCCCCCATTTCTCCCCCTTTCCTTTTCATTCTACCTCTGTGCGACTACACACAATATACCGCACACCTTAGACTTGCATTCTGCCGCAGCTCCGAGCTGAAAATCTCTACCACAGCTGTCACCCTCACGCTTCACAACCAGTAACAAAGCTTTAGCAAGGGAAACCCCAAAGTAGTACACTACTTTAGTTTACCTCCCACACACAGAACCACACATGTACAGATATGCAAGCTGTGCTTTGGTTTTGTTCTTATCGAGCACCTTTCAAACTTGGCTGGTCCCCCTTAAAAGCCAAAGGAAGTTGTGCACGACTCCCCTCTCGCCTCAAGGTTTCAACGAGGCAAGTCAAGGGAACACACATGTCATTAGATGCTGTTTACCTTTCAGCATGGACGATATTGAATACATTAGCTTATTGAACCTCCTAAGAAACACAGGTGAGTGACAAGGCCCAATCGTCTTTGCGACTACCATGGTAACTGAGATTACAGGCTAACAAAGAGCAGACAGTGGAAGAAAATATTTAAAACATGAATAGTGATACATAAATTAATTAAAGGACAAAAAAACAAGTGGAGAATTAAAGTTGGAACATCTGTCAGCGACTTAGCTTCCCAACGTAATACCGGTGTTAGAACATTTATACCCTTGAAGTTAATGATCCCCTCTTTAATTGACAGTCAAAAAAAACTGGCAGCGGCAGCTTGCTGCCAAGACACCGATAAGGGCACTCCTTTCCTCTTCAACGCCTCCTAAATATGAAATTAAAAAAAAACACAGTTTAAAGAACCTTGGCACTAATCCCTATTGTCATCCCAGCACAGCAGAAGGACTTACAAACACAGATAACTCCACCAAAGCTGTCTTTTTCTCAGGAGTTATGGAGACAGCCGAACTGCCACGCGCCTCGAATCAGTCACTCAGATTAGCCCAATCCCTGTGTGCTGTCAGTCAGCTGAGACACCCGCTTGTCACCATATTTACATGAGTCCATCTCACATGTGACAATGCCCCTCCATATATGACAATGGATGGCGAGGAAGGGGTCCACTCATCTTACAGATAGCAGGGTGTACAGTACGGCAAGACATGCCGTTGTTGGATTACGTTCACGGCATGCGCAGCTCTCATGTCTTCACTGACGCTCCAACAAGTTAAAGGAGTCTTAACCATTTGGGTTTTTTTTTTCTTCTCTTGTGTGGAGAATGTGGGAGATGTATGTCAGATGAAACACACATAAAGCCACAATGACAAATGCATTCACGAACTAAGAAAATCTTCAAGCAATTTCAATGTACAAAATAAATGTTTAAAGATCAAAAGCTTACCTAGTCAAATATTTTCACCGAAAGTTAGCTCAGTTCTCAACTTTATACCATTTACCAAATTTACCATGACACACAAAGAACAAAGCACATGTACATGACGCACACTAAATGCTCATGGATACTGGTTCTCAAAATGGGTACTAGAGACCCCTTGAAGTCTTGTTTATATAATACAATATAAAATAAGGGTTAAGTACTACACCACCAGCATGAAACCATTTTGCACAAGATTCTCTTGCAGCACGTAAGGTTAAATCTAATGACTCCATCAAATCTAGCGGTGTCCTTTCACTCCCGAAATAAAATCAATATTGCATCTTTGCGTATTGGCTGATACCGATGTCAATACAATGCAATACCAGCACAAATCACACATACTTTTAATACGTATTTTGTAGTGTGAAAAGTTAGAAAAGGATTGATCAAGTGTTATTACCCAAACAAAGAAAAAATGTCAGCAACAGTAGGTAAGAGAAAAACTGATCCCTTTATTATTAACCATGGGTTACATACATTGTAACGTCAAATAGAAGAATATTCTACAGACCCCGAAAATAAATTAAATGTATGAAATTATGTAGCAGAGTGCTTATATCAGAAATAAAGATTCTGGAATCAGGCTGATATAATCCAATACTTGTTTTTTTGTTTTGTTTTTTATATTAGACCAATATCATTGCCAGAACATGACACCCCCTAATAAAAACAAAAACAAAACAAATAACCGGGATTAAGTAATTTACTAATCATTTCTGAAATTTATTTTCTGCCAACTTTAATGGATAGCTTATTTTGTAATTTAATATAAAATAATGGACAGTTTAAAAAACAAATTTCATTCAAACTACTAAAACGCAGCTCAGAAAGAGGATTTTTGTACTTTTCAATGTCGATAGTGAGGACACCTGAGTGCAATGTACAATGCACACTCCTTGTTATGCCTTCGTGGCTCACTCCACTACAGACAGTCCTGAAACAAATGACAGTGGATGCCCTCTACACAACAGGGCCGGGGCAAGCAAGACACCGAGGTTGACAACCGAACCCTCAAACTCCCTAACCTAAGTGCCCTGCCTCAGCACACACACACACACACACACTAATGCCACCCCTCTTTCGAAAACAGCCCCTGACATGACCGCTTGAAGGCCCTTGCTAACCCCTCCTTGTATTTTTCCTCTCTCCAGCTCACTGGAGACAACCCTCGATTCAGGATCGTTTTGGCCTGGCAAGTGGATGTGACCCGCTGCCCCCCAGTCAGGCTCATTTGAATAAACACAGTTGAAGAAACAGGCAGAGGAGGGAAATCTGCCTACATTATGATAGGAAGAAAAAAGATGGGAATCAGCCATGGGGCTCCTTCCTTTATGCACGTTTGATCAAGTGCTTGACAGCACCGGTGGATGGAATTACGGACTGTTGAGCAAAAAGTTGGCGTGAGAAAAAAAATGTGGTGTTGCAGTGCGGTTTGGACAGCAGGATTTTCTAAACCTGACAGTGTTAGGCTTGTGACAAGCCGCGCAGAACCACACCACCACCACCACAGAGACGCCAAACAGCCTTCGGAGTCCATCACTTGGGACGGCTGAGGGAAGCGCGGTGAAAAAGGTCAGACATAGAGGTAAAAAGGAGGGGGAAGAGAGATGAAGAAGATGAGGAGGCGGAGGGAGGGAGGGAAGGGAAGAAGGGTCGGTCAGGGGTTAAGTGTAGAGAAGACAGCAATGAAAGGCAACTGTCATGCACCACTGCACGCCCAGGAGCACCTGTCTCAAAGAGAACATGCAAAGTGTGCCAGTCACGTCCTAACAATACCACCCCCACACTCCTTATAAACACACCCACATACACATACACTTATATACACAAGCTTTGAGGAAAGGGCGGATGCCCCTCCATTGGAAAGGCATTGCCTGTATGACAACATGCCAGTCAAGCTGTCGTAGGCTCCTCGCATATGCAAGGAAAGTTCAACTGATGAAGAAAAAACACAAAGGAAGGGGGGGTGGGGGTTCAGAGGAGGAATCACTGAGACATGAACAGACCACCTGAAGTGAACAGACACTTCTCAAAGGCTTGATGCAGAGTAAAGGCTGGAACGAGCAATACAAAAAGCTCCATGAAGGCCAATCCATGACAACAAGGACATCTACTGGGGACTGAAAGTGGATTTGATTGATTTGATTTTTCAAATATAACAACTGTGTAGAAGGGTTATTATTACCATTTTACCATCTTTGTTGTTGTGCAACATCTGTCAGTGCCTAATCCTTTTGCAGGCCTGATCCTTTCAACATCTGTGTGAAACGCGTCTACATCCGGTCGGCCAATTTTACGGCAGTTAGTGTACTATTAAAAAAGGTTCAAACCATGCTATTTAAGAAGAATGACAAATGTACATTTGTTGTATAGGGCATTGCATAAACACTCTGCACTTTTAATGCATATTTGATGTGAATATAAATATATACATTTTGTTATGTCAGCTGTACTGTATATTGTAGATGCTTTTCAAAACAAATAAAAAAAAATAAGAAAAAAATTGTGTTGCTTTGTGTTTCAGTTGCACAAAGCATGAGGAAGTTGCCACATGCGTGGTTGTTGTTACGACTTCAAGGTAAAATGTTGTAATGAAACTTTTATATTAAAAAACCTGTTTCCTATCATATTACCAACATTCCCAGTGAATGGTTATCTTTGATGTAGTTCACTTAGATAGCAAAGAGGTTGACTAAAATGTAGTATTTCTACCGTGGTGTGGTGTATACAATTTGATGCACAGTTAAAGTTTCATTATCAGAACTTTAGCTGGTCCTGACAGGACTTTAAATATTAATCTACAAAATCAAATATATTTATAAATTATGATAGGTGTATCATCAAATGATATAGATTTACAAAACTGACAAAAATGACCCTGGTGGACTGGTCATACTGGTACAGTTTGATTTCTGGAATTTTGTTTCAGATTGGAGTGGGCATAATTGTTAATACCTTTATGTTTGTCTTTTAATGTCATTTCATGATATCCACACTTTAAATGAAGTGCCACAGTTTGTGAATAGATGAGGCTGACTGGTTTAGTGCTACCTGTGGGAAGCATTAACATAAATGAGTCTGTCCTTTCTGGATTAAATGCTCCATTTTCTTTTACCTTTTCTCAATAATCCGATCTTTCTTTTCTTTCTTCTATTTTCTCATGAGACTTTCTCCTCTACAACTCTCTCTCTGAGTCGCAATATCTACCTCTGGTAATGACAAACCTGATTGGTTGAGCCGTATCACCTGGGAAGGCAGAACTAGCATGCACTTGGTTTGAGCGTTTCCTTGTGGGCTAGAATGCTACCGTAAAGTCTGCAGTATCTGTGCAGGTGTCTGTGGGTGAGAGAGCCAAACACCTTATTTTAGGCATAGTGAATGAAATGAAAATATATAACCGATGTATGACTTCTACGATCCTTCGCTCTCTGGCAGGGATGTAACGATTAATCGTAAAGCAGTTAAAAATCGATTCATAGGTACCACGGTTCACATCGATGCTCTGAAAATTGAATCGCAGTACTTTTTTTAATATATTTTTTAATATATATTAATTATTATATTATATTATATATTAATCCTTCCAGAAGCGGACGTGGCGGGCGGAATCTGCTACTGCTTTCTTTCTGGCCACCATTTACTGTTAAACATTCTCATAAATGATTCTTTACATCTTTAGCACCGAAAGAATATCTGTAATATTACGTGAATATCTGTAAAAATCACATTTTTCTATTAGCTCTGCATAGCATCTCTTCTTCACTGGTGGAATATCTGCATGCCAACCGACCACTGGGTTACCAGCACCCTCTGCTGGTCCAAACAAATATCTGACGTAAGCACAGTAAAATTACTGTTTTTTTTTGTTTTTTTTTAAGTCTAATTGTTAAGGCACAAAATACATTTTCAGTTGCACTTTTAAAAAGAAAAAGAACTATTATGTAGTTTTGAATTGTTTACTATAGAACCAGAATTTAAATTAATAGGCTTCTTCATTTGTATTATTCCTTTATTTATTTCATTCAAGATTTATTTTTAGTTAAATGGCATTGTTTTGAATAGTTTATCAAGGGATTCTTTTGACAATGAAAAATAAAAGGAAAATAGTACAGTATTTTCCCCAAAAAAATAAAGGAATATTTTTTAGTCATCATTTGTCTATATTTACCATTTTGTAAAAAAAAAAATCGTGAGAAAATCGTATCGTGAACCCAGTATCGTGAATCGAATCATATCGGGAGTTGAGTGAATCGTTACATCCCTACTCTCCGGCAATTTTTCCCCGACTCGGACACCGTCCTGCATACGAGGCACGTCGAATCTGTCCTGTGTGCTGTGCGTGCTGTGAGTACATATCTTTCCCACAGCTTCCGAAACTTGTTTTTAACGTTTGATTGAAGGAGATGTACTGTATAGTGTTTGTGCCAGTTCAGTTATCCCGCTCCAGGGATGATGGTCGGTACTACACATTTCTGCCTCCTGACACATGTATGCCGACTTGCTGAAAAATCCACACAGAGCGCTCTGGCATATTGCACACATCCTCAGTTTTAAATGAAAAAAGAGTGGCCTATACAAAGGAAATTAAGATGCTTCTAAACTCCAGTCCATATCTCTCTTTTAGCAGTGTAGGATAGCTTATGTGGAGGTGTTCTTAATCAATGTTGACATGGGTTAGGGTGTTTTTAGCAGTAACATTTTAACAGTGACCAGCACATTAATATGGCAGATAGTTATGATATAGTATATCATGATGGTAACATTTATTAACACTTTTCTACCAATGAAATGTAATGTTGTTATCTTGTATTGGAAAATTCAATAAAGGTTTACAGAACAGTCTAGCCATACCGCCAGGTGGATTTGCTAAACAAAGGGCTTCCTATGCGCACAATTTACAAAGCAAAAGAGCCAAACACCAGGTATTTTAAAATGTTTTTACAGCTCCGGTTTATGGGTAAAAATCTTATTATGTACAAATTATAAGTTAGCGTTAACAGCATCTAGTAAACCTGGTCTCCTGCAGACTTTTTGAAAGCTTTTTGGACACGCCATTGAAAACAGATGAGGTTAAACGTTCCAGCAGTAGGCACATTGACTTTATGGGAAAGGTGAGTCATTGCAAAGGGAAATTAATTCACAAATAAACAACATGAAGACAATTTCATCCTTTGCAGGTGGCTTATCACAGGGAAGTTGTTTTTATAGACTCCTGCTAAAATTAGGAACAACCCTGGTTTAGCCAAACCTCCTAAACTAGTTGTAAGAGTACAACAAATCATACTAATCATGAACGATATTACTATGTCTGATACACAATTTTTTATTTCTGCCCAAACCATCTATACAATTCACACACTGCCAAGCAGAGCAGAACAAACATGGACAGAAAATAAGGACTTTCTTGAATCACAGTCTTGTGAGGCTAATGAACCCCCCAGAGGCTCTAGCCGCAGTGCATGGGGGTTAGAGGGTCATTCCCATGTTTATTCAGCACCAGTCCAATGAACCACCGACATCTATTGATTGGACTGATTATTCTATGTCTCTCTTGTGACAGGACACATGCATGACAGATGAACTCTCATCGGGCAGGTCACACTCAATGTAATCTCATTGGATCTGACGGCTCATCAGGTCGGTTGGTTTTCAGGAGCCCTTGTTTGCGACTGACTTGACATGTACTGTTAATGCCTCAACACTAATACGAGGTGCTCGGTAGAAGCTGTCAAACATATGAGCTGTCAAAGACTATTGGACAATACCAGTTACTAGTTTTATAGGATGAAATTATCTGGGAGGTATATAGTAAACACTGGCAAGTATATGTATACATTTATGTGTAAGCCATATTTTTAAAAAGAGAAGCCCCAGTGAACAGCAAGTAGGTAAACCATCATTTGTGGCCACTGAAGGGCATTTTTACATATACAGTAAGATTAAGCAATGACAAGAGTTTCTGCCAAATGCATTTCAAAGAAATGACCACCCATAATGCACTACACACATATATACACATGGGTGCTGGGCGGGGGCAGGGTCATCACTCCCTGTCCATCCTCAAATGTTATATGCACCTTGTACATTTACCTACAACACATACCCAGGGATTAAGGGAAGATTGGGGAAAGGCGGGTCCTACCCATAAGGTTTTCCTTTTGGGTGGGAGCTAAGCCTGGGCGATAAAACGATAACGATATATATCGCGATAGAGACGTAATTGATATCAATAGAAAATATGTGCGATAGAATGTTCGATAATTTCACTGAACTCAGTTAGAAAAAACCCAGAAACATCCCGCGACCCAGAACCGCAAGGCATTCTGGGGGTTGTAGGCAGATGAACGGCTTGAACCGCTCAAAAGTAGCTGCGTACATTAGCAGTTGCATGTTTCATGGCGGATGTACCGGTTGTCATGTTACGTGACGTGTGAAATAATTTAATTTAATTATATTTCACGTGTTCAAAGCTGGTCCCGTCACAGTAATGTAACTATAGTGATAATACCACCAGAATATCCTGTTAGTACTGCTCTCAGTAATTAAGGATTAAATCATCAAGTCTGATCTAGTTTAATTATAGGAAATCCGTGAAATATTTACAAACCATAACTTTATGTAACTCATTATCAGATATAAAATAAACAAGATTCAGCATTAGTGGTTTATATTAAACAGTAAAAACAATATTGGAGTTTTTTTTTTTCTTTTTTGCTTTTTTTTTTTTTTTTAAGAAAATATTTTTAATATAAATGAGGAAATAAATGCCAAAATTGCCCCCATAATACATACTCTGCTGTTTGTTTCATGTCAGAGATGTTAGTTCTACCTCAGGTGTGCACTGATTAATTGTAAAATGTGTTGCACATTTTGTTTGATTAAGCATTTATTTAATGTCTATATTTGTACAATAACAGTTTATTTTTTTAATTGCAGACTTTTAGTTTTTTTCTATAGTTTTGTTGACCTCTTTAAATGTTAAAGATTATGTTTAAAATAAAAGTATTTCAATTTGGCCTTTTTTCTTATGGTCCTTATTTTAAAAAAAAAATCAATAATTATAGATGTCGCCTGATATGAAACACATATTGTGATACATATTTTTGGCATATCGTCCAGCTCTAGTGGGAGCCCAGCCTTTCTTCAGTTAGAGGGGACACGTGTGGGAGTTTTTTCCACCTAGGTGGCGTGGCTAAGCATGACACGACAGTGGGCCTCTGGGGTGGTGCTGGTGAATGTGGCTGGAAATGCATATCTCAGTGTGTCATTTACTGTATTTCACGTTTTATTTTTTCAGGCTCGCCTTGGTGTTGGCTAAGAATGTGCAATATAATACAGCAAGATTCAGCAGTAGTGGTTTATATTAAACAGTAGAAACTTTTTTTTTGCTTTAATGTGCTTTTTTTATAGGAATTTCATTATAAATGAGGAAATAAATGAAATGCAATTGACATGCACATATACTGTATATGCAATAAAATATCTCTGAGCCTGCAGCTATTGTACCTTTTTTAATGTGTAAATGCGATTAATGAAGCAGATTCTATAGTGTTGATGTATTCAATTCAATTTGTGTTTGTAAGGAACCCGTTTACATTTTTAGTTGGAAAATGTTTTATTTATTGCAACTTTTATCGTTACCGTGATATATACCAGGAATTATCGGAATACATTTTTTAGTCTATATTGCTCATCCATAGTTTTGGCCACATTTTTTGGTGGTTTGGAGGGTGATTGCTGCAATGGGTCAGCTTTGAGCAGCCCGTTTTGCTGTCATGGGGGCTAGTGTTGTGGGGAAGTATTGAATTCCACACTGGTATTGTTGAGGGTTTTGCCACGGGATGGAAATGTTAGCGGGGGGATTGGTGCTCATTCTCTGGGAGGCTTGGCTGTTGTTTTTGGGTTTCCTCAATATCCAGGGTGCTCTGGAGCATCACTGGCATCCATGAGTGGGAAGGCCTAATGCCCAGGCCTGGGATTGGGCTTCTGCTAGTACCTGGCCCAGTCAGTGCTGGTTAGTCCTTAGATGGACGCTTTGGCTCCTCAGCTGGGTGCCTGGGTGGAGATGTGCCCATGGCCATCCCCTAGAAGCTGGGGGGTTGGGTGTGGGGGGGCAATGGCAAAAGCCTGTGGGGGTGGGTGCCATTATGGGGCTGAATGCGCTGTGCCCTTGGTCCCATGGGCTTTCTCGGGTGCAACTGGGAGGTTTGATGGAGCCTCTGTGTGGCCTAGAGTCTGTGGAGTGTCTTGGGGGTATTGGTTCATGCCTCTTCAGGTCCCTTTGGTGGCTGCCTACCTGGCTGGTCTCATGGGTCTAGGCCAGGCGTGAATCTAGCTTACTCTTCCTTAGAGAGGGTTAATTATGGCCAAAAGTATGCAATTAAAGAAATTGATTTTTTTTTGCAAGAATAAAACATGCATAGGTGTCACAAAAAATTCCCTACATGTAATAATAATAAGATAATCATAGTTCATAGATAGTTCAATCTATATTTGCTTGTCTCTAAACTTTCACCATTGACAATGGACCATGAAACCTAAACAGTGTACCATAAACCACTGAATGACTAATTTCAACTCTAAAGGCAACCGATTGTATGAGTTATATTATAAGAAAATGTTTGTGTATAATTATTTAATGTGTGACTGTACTATTGCATGAAGTAGTAAATGACAAAAGAAAGCACACAGCTTATTTGCAAATATGGCACGTCTGATATGCTATTGATTTTTAACTTAAAACAGGCAACATGCAAGCAATCCAAAACCACTCTCAATGTGCAGATACACACATAACCGAGGTAGAAAGCTTCAAAAGTAAAATAAATGTTCAACCATCCTACATTATTAAACAATAAATACAACCAAAATAATACAATAAAACTACAAATCTTCTATCTTATTGCTTTGACAAAGCTCTTTAATATTGTAGCTAGACACTTTAGTAGCACCTTTATACACCTGTATCTATCGCCTGAAGAAATTTGTCGAGAGGCTTCACAAACCATACTGACATGTAAACATTTTATTCAAAAAAAGAAACAAAAATCAAATAGCCAAGACAACAAAAAGACATGTAGAAAAAAAGCTCAGCAGCAGACTAATCAACCCCCTCCAACGTTTATGCAGTCGATCAATGAAAGTCCCGGGGCCGTGGGCCCACGCTATATTACACACCAAAACTTCATATTCACTCATTGATTTTACTTTTCGGAATTGTATATCGTTGAACTCCAAAGGGAGCAGAAATTGGAAGTCAGGGTTGAGGTCAACTCTCACGTGGATGCATGGATGGATGTTTGCACAATATTGATGGCATGCGCCAAAAGAAATGACTAAATATGTGGATCGATAGCTCGTTTCCCTAGTTACGACAGGTTGTTCCTGTTGGTAATATATAAATATGTTTTTATAGCTTCTGCAGTAGCATTAACAAACAGGGCTAAATACTACCCTCAAGGTAAACTCTTTGATTAGCCAAGGCCAGAGGTGACAAAAGGTGCCTGCTGATGTTTGGATGCCACACTTGCAATGGCCTGTGAATGCTAATGCACACTGGGGTCCAGTAAGCAATGATGGGTCACAAGCCCTGGGCTAAAAAAAGTCAAATTCATTTGTTCATAATGGTGATAGGCTCCATTATTCTTGATCCAATCAGAACACACATTTCAAGAATAATCAGACATGTTACTACATCTAAATAATGCATTTAAGAGGACTTAACTCTACAAAGTATATTTCTATATGCTAATAGGCCAGAAATACACATGCTGCTGCTGTAGTGAGTAGACGAGCTGCCTATTCTTATTTACAGCACAACACATTTACTACTGAGAACAACACCCAACCTCACAGATTTCCTTGCTCTGCAGCAACAGCCAATGGGGCCATAAATAAGGAGGCACCACATCATTGCCTGCTTCTTAATTAAATGAAAGCTGTTAGGTTCATTTGCCTCCATTTTTAAACACATCTAACTAACCAGCCCAGTGTGGAAGACCTCCCAGACGCCATCCCTGCTTGGCTCTAAATCATGATAAGCTGGGCGGCCCAGTGGGTCCCCACTGGATACGTAGCAACCACCCAGCGGCAAGGCTAGCGCAGGGTGTGCAGGAGATCAACACCTAGCCAGCGATAAGTAATTCTGTTGAGGATTAGCAGAATGATAGCCTGATCAATACTGTGTGCTCAGGCCATTAGGAATGCAGTGAGGAAATGACCCCCTCTGGTAATAAACCAGGGCATCTGGGTTCTCCTTCATTTGCCAGCTCCATTAGTGTAATGGTATCATTATCTGCCACAGCCGTATTTTTCGGAGCCCCGGCTTTTGCAGTTTGAACGGCGGGGGTTTGATGAAGCTGCGAGAGCCCCCATACCGAGCAATCCCCTTTCTACCATTGTACACCGAGACCAAGTGTAAATCTAGCATTGCTGGAGCTCATGTGAGTCCCTGCCTTAGGTGTCCATACGCTTGTTTTATGTCAGTACCTCACACTATTTTGCCATCATTAGCTCATTAATAGAGCAAACACCATGTAGCTTGGTTGAAGAGAAAAAGATGGCTGACTGAGAATGAAGTTGCTGAATTTGCTAAATCTGACAGCTCACCTCTTGCTGAAACACTGGGCTTGACATGACAAGACGTCTGCATCAGTCGCCATAAATCGTTTCCTTTACACTAATTTACCAGCTAACATTTTTGCGGGGGCAGAATTGATTAACCACGTCTGGATGCGAGGCCACATAATCAGCTTTTACCTCACTAGTTGTTAATTTAACAAAATTGTCAGGGGAAACACAAAGCATTTTAATGAGTGTTTAGAAATTAAATACCCTAAACAGCTTGCACGAGATGCCATAACCAGAACAAACCAATGAGGCTGATCTAAGCAATGGGGCTTAGCTGAGCACCAGGACCTCACAACATCTGGTGACCCTGTGTTGTGATCATTCCTCAGCCTGTCACTGTCTCTCTCACACACATATACACTTATACACACACACACACGTACCTACTTCCTGTTCAAACAGATTTTTTTTTTTTACTAGCCATCGCTGCAAATAATGGGAGTTTGAATTAAAGATGGAGTAAGAACATTTGGAATAAAGAATAAATCGTCATTAAATTAATAAATACAAGGATATAATGATCCAGTTATGGCAATAATCATCACTTAAATAGTAATATATTCACAGTGGTAGCAAATAAAACCAACCTCTATTCATTTGTAATACATTGCAGAATTTATCTTAATATAATAATTCAATTGCAATCTCTTTGTAAGGTCAATGCCAAAACAAAAATGAATGTTGCAAATAAAAAATAAAAAAGAGAAGATTTATTCTAAAGTCATTATCATACCACTGATGTATACCCGTCAAGTATCCCGTTTTGACCGGGAAACTCCCGAATTATACCCCTCTTTCCCGCCATCATCTAATATCAGTATTTTCCCGTAAATATCCCGTATTTTAATGTAACAATAATTAAAAGATGCCTTACTAAACTGAACGGCGTCACAAGCCTCGCGAGAACTACCACCTGAAATGGCCTGGGTGGCAGTTCTCGCGAGATTAGTGCCGACAGTGACAAACCCGGAAACAACACAGAAGAGAGATGGATGAATGAAGACGTTCTGGAACAGACAGTTTATCTTCCTAAAGAGTAGCAGGATGGGACACAGTTACACATCCTGCAAGATTTGTAACTGACATTTTAGCGTCACTCACAGTGGAAGGAACAATGAAAGTCACCATGAAAAATCAGCCAATCACAAGCGCCACAAATATACGCTGCTTTAAAAAAGTCTTAAAGGATGTCAAATCTACAACAAACGTGTCCAATAAGTCATTAGTGAATACCAGAGAATCACGAGTGAGCATGAGAAAATAAAAGAAAATATGTAATGAAAATAAAATGTTAATGTCTAACTTAAAGACAAGCAACGTGAAATTAACAGTAAATATGCAGCCAAGTCACCAGAAGCAAGACTGTAGCCCAATACTTGAGCATACTCTTACTTTTACTATGATCAGAACAGTTGTTTTTAAATTTGGCACATTGTTCTTAAAAATGTTTAATAGTTAGTATTTGTTTACAGGTTCTGCTAAATTATGTTATACTTTCTCATAGTTTTGTTGCTTACAAGTGTTGTTAAATGTTGCACTAATTTCACTTAATTTAAAAATACTTTGTATACTGTTCATAGTTTGTATTCTCAACTTTATTAAAGGAAATCATGCTTCTAAATTTTTATCTTTTTTTTTGCTCCGCGGTATCAAAAATGGCATCGAGTTGAATTTTTTTTTCTGAGCATTGGTATCGAGTTTGAAATTCTAGTATGGTGACAACCCTATTACAACCCCAGTGATAATTCTGAATAAAATGTTTTCTTGTGTGTTTACAGATTATTATTGTTTTTTTTCTTTCTTTTTTTACTATATCAGGGCTAGAGACTGCAACCAAATTGGTCACATATGCAAGTATTTTTTTAGTGTGCGAGGGAAAATTCAATCTGGTTGTATCTGTGCGAAGGGTGACCTTAAAGGAGGAAACAGGGTATAGTCGTAACCTGTTGTTATGCTTTGCTGTTATTTAAAACATTTTGTTAAGTCTTCTTTTAAAATTACATAAAATAAATAACTCGTTATTTCAGCCACTGCTAGTGTTTTTTTAATGTATTTATTTACAAAATAAAATAATAACACAGGCTTCCAGCAACCCATCCCACCCCCAATCACTAATATATTCTTTTATTTATTTTATTTTAACTTTTGTAAAAAGTGATAAACCATTTCAAAATGCATGTGCAAGTCTGTTAAATAAAAGGCTGTTGGTCCAGTCATATATTTAGTCGTGGTCTCGTCTCGTTCTCGTGAATCCAATACCGTGTCTCGTCTCGTCTGGTGAGCTTAGTGTATAGTCACACCCCTAAAAACTATGGTACGCCATTTAAGACAACTATTCATCAGCATGCATGGCTATGCTGTACACCCCCCCCATCCCCACCCAAAAAAAAAGGGTGAGAAAGTTGGTCGCACCAGTGTCAGTTTGTGTAGAGCCCTGTTTATGTTATTCCTGAACAGGAAAGGTAAAATTCTGAGACAAATTCACTGTAGGGATACATTCAGTGCTTAATGCGTAAATCATCAGGTCCCCACGTGTTGTTTTTGTTGTGTCGGCAGTAAGAGAGACAAAAATGTCACGGAATTTAAAAAAAATCAACCAATTAACCTAAATGTTTAATAAAAGAATAATGAATCAGCGTTAAAGAAGCACAGACAATCGCCCGTTATGGAGTACATCTTTCTCTCACTGAGTGACAGCTGTCAAATCTGTCATGTTTCAGCACCAAGGATAGCGCAAAATCACCGCTAATTTAGCCACAAAGGTCACTAAACTTTCAGAACACAAAAACCCACAAATACAAAATATTCACAAACTTTTCCACCCATAAAGCCATAACTCCTCTAATGAATCAGCAGCACAGAAGAAAATGAAAATATAACACGTGCTTAACATTTATTTGTCCAAAACGGCAAAAAAAAAACAGCTATGGAGCCATTTGTATCTTCACAACTTTTTTACATATTTCACAGCAGAGGCCTGCCAATAATAGCAGATCATCATCTTAGCTTTGAACTCAGCCTTTGTCTCATTGTTTATAGCAGAACTTTGACCTTCATCTCCTTCTCTTCTCTCTGTCCCTGAGTCCTCCTCATGTCTGCTGGATAGTTCTACTCCTGTCTTCTGTCTGTTGGAGGCAGGTTCTCCTGCATTAGCATCTTAGCTACAGGTGCTGCTACTCGCCACGCTAACTGCTGCTGTGCTGCTGCTCCACGATTTCAACAGAAATAACCTTTACCTCAGGCTTAGCTTCACTAATTGGCTTAAAATAGCTCTTTAAATCCAACTGCTTTTTTAAGCCATTTTTTACCGTCTGCCAAGCTGACAAGACACTTTTTGCGGAAAATCACACTTTAGATGTAGCGTGGGCGTGTCTTGGCTTTACCCTCTCTTCCTCACCCGCGCTCAGTATTTAAATTCAGTTTTCTGTGTACAATGAAATTTCCAGTGATTTCAACTCAATATAAGACACAGCTGTCCAAATAGTAATACTAAAACATTTTATCAAAACACCTAAAAGCAATGAAGGTGCTGGATCCAATCAGATAAGTGCCGGTCAAAAATTAAGCTCTGGATACATTGTTTATGGCATTACATTATAGGGATGTGAATCTTTGGGTATCTCACGATTCGATTAAATTCCGATTCTTA
The DNA here is from genome assembly GCF_900634775.1 of Gouania willdenowi. Lineage (NCBI taxonomy): Eukaryota > Metazoa > Chordata > Actinopteri > Blenniiformes > Gobiesocidae > Gouania > Gouania willdenowi. Next base: position 15,436,237 of record NC_041046.1, on the reverse strand, counting down.
GGGTCACAACTCGATTCAAATCAATTCTTGTTTTAACCGATTCTTGATTCAAAAATATATACAATGCATAGTGTGTTAAGGCATACTATGGCATCAAAACAATGCAGTTTGTATAAGATAACTTTAAATAAACTGATTCCAATGATATAATCACACAAAGGCAAACGTAAGACAAACGGTAACATTTATACATGCTAAACAAATCAACAACCACAAACACTCCTTGTGCGGTCTACGTAATACATTGTAAGTTGGGGTCGATGTAGTTTCTTGTTGGGATCGTGTCATAGACTGTAAAGGTCTGGGTAAGTTTGTGTGTTTTGTCCTAACACTGATGCCGTAGTTGTCGAAATTCACCATCTTGAAAGCCCATGGCCTACTAGTCTCTAGGGGAGGGAACCTCTGGGTACCTCACAAAACAATACACAATACATAGCTCACGATAACGTTTCGCTCACGATAACGTTTCTCTCATGATATGACGGTACTGCGATTATCGATATATTGGTCAGAAATCAATCTACGATAATCTGACATAACAAGAAAAAAAAGACTAAGTGAAAAAACACAATTTTTATTTTACATCTCTGAAAGACAATAAATTGATAAAGTGTCCTATGAACAGTGACACTATTTTAATGCATAATTTCTGTAAATAAGTGTCAACATAGCAATGTAAACAAATAAGTATCTCCAATAGTGCTTTCTGTAAACAAAAAATAGGATCTTTCTTACCAGTGACACCATTATAGTGCAATATTCCAGTAAACCATATATTGGTTCCTTCAACAAACAGTGACAAAATTTCTGTGAAGACGTACCTGCACATTTTAGTGAAAAAGCAGAAAAGGTTTTGAAAAAAATAATAATAATAATAATAAAAATAATAATAATTTGATACTTAGTGGGAGCATATCGATAATCGATCGTGTGGAAAAAAATCGCGATCCAGCGCTGTATCGAGATATTGTCACACTCCTGCTAGTCTCTACTAAGTTCTTGTATTTTCGGCTTGAAAAACCATATAGTATACTTGTGAGTATGTTTAAGTATACTGTTTGATAACACTCCTAAGACTGTGTTTGTGAAAGTTATATAAATCACCGCCAATCGCCGTAAATGTTAGCATGAGCATATACATGAGTTTTTCCATAGACGTTAGCATGAAGCTAGCTGACTTTTTGTATAGTGGTATTTTCTATTTATGAAAAAAACTAATATGTATTTGTATGTTCAGTTTACAGTGTTTCCTGAATAAAGTCTCTAAGCGGATGTTCTGAATTGAAATTTTTCTTGGAAAAATAACAATAAAAAAATGTTAAATCAATTTTTGAAGTTTATGAATCGATTCAGAATTGTGGATGATTCGAATTGCGATTCTCATGTGAATCAATTTTTTCCCCCACCCCTGCTAGATTAATATGTTTTTAAGTGTACAGGAGTAGGGGATACATGGGTTCAGGGGACTGTGAAAACTTTGGGAACCACTGTTGTAATCTAACTGAGAATGACAGCACACGCCTCTCAGTACATCTCTCACATTAAGCAGCATTACAGTGTAAACAAACCCAGTGCAAAAGACAACTATCACATCCAAAGCATGTGTTAACATAATTACTATGTCATTATACAACTAAAAATATTAGGGGAAAAAGGCCAAAAAGCATGCAGTTCTATCATTGGAAGCTAGACAATCATACAGTTAATTTACAAATACTATTCATCTCCTGCTCATCATTTTATGTATACAAAGAGAATAGAAGCTAAGCCATTAGGTCTGCACAGAGCTGCCTGACTTCCCAGAGGCCAGCTGGAATGAGTTCTCTCTCTGAGCCGCTCATCTGGCCACCATGGCTGCTTTCATAAACAGGAGGAACCACGTCCTACATAGTTTCATTGCTGTCTGACATGATCCAAACACATGTGCCACGGCAGACACGTCCAAGTCAAGAGATAAGAGCAGGAACAGACAGACGGTTGGACAGACTCTGGGGGAGATGAATATACGTAAAACAGCCCAGGACGGCTTCAAACACAGCAGAGTGGAATCCTCTTTTTTTTCTTTTGTTGTCATGACAAACCCTCTTGCTACAGCAGATCATCATGAAAAGACAAATTAGTCCCAGGTTAGCACAGAAAAAACCATTAAAACAACAGCACAAAGATACATTCATCCTCACAAGCTGTACACAAAAATACCTGTATGCAAATCATGTGACAATTCATCACATTTAGTATACCCATGTACATATGGCATCAAAGCAGACTGTTTCTAAGAATATTGTCAACCTTAGTCAATATGTTGTCAAGTGTACTTCATGTTCAGATCATCCTCCCCTGTGTGTGTGTGTGTGTGTGTGTGTGTGTGTGTGTGTGTGTGTGTGTGTGTGTGTGTGTGTGTGTGTGTGTGTGTGTGTGTGTGTGTGTGTGTGTGTGTGTGTGTGTGTGTGTGTGTGTGCACTGCAGTTTAAAGCAGATGTAGACTATATGCCTGGTAAATATCCAGGCCCTGTACTGTAATGTACTCCAGGAGAATACAAGGTAATAATAACTTAGAGGCCAATAGGTCCAACTAGTTTTTAAAATAAAATAAATACATTTTGGGACTCTTTTTTAATAATGGCTTTATTATGTATAGCTACATTATTTAAAAATGTTAAACAAAAATAATAAGAATTTAACACATTTTATTTTTCCTTTTAACAATTAAATTGTAATTAAAAGCACAACAATTGAACTTTTTTTCCCACAAAAACCACAGTGGGAGGAATACTACTCGAGAAAATCCTGATTATCTGGCCCTTTTTCAAACCAATCGCTTTTAAAGATTGGTTTTGAACAGTTTATCAGCAATTAATAAAATTGCAATTTGTAGTTTAACTACAAGAAATTGCAATTTCAAAGAAAACATTGACTAAACATATCTGCATCATATCAATACAAAATGATTATCACAATTATTTGAATCAATGATTTGATCACAATTATTTATCATTTTAGGGAAAACTTCTGTATTTTTATTTAACTCCTTTTTTTTAAACAAACAATATGTGAACAGTTTAAAGTGCAAAAGAAAAGCGTTCATCGACAATATTGATAAATATCAACATTTATCTGAGAATTTGCCAAAATTCCCAATGGGCTAACTATAAATACACTGTTACAGACTGCTACTCCTTGAAAACAATTACAGCGTATAAAGAAAAGTTAAGAACATTAGGCTTAAGCCTATGGGTTTAGAGCAAGAAACACCAGCCTGTCAACATTTTCTGGCTTGACTGTCCGCTGGATTAATTAATTAATTAATTAACTAATACTAATTTATTAGGTACTTATGTCAATCAACTCATAGAGGCATGTAGACACTTTCAACATGAGTGCCCCACCTAAAGAAAAAACAACTAAAACTCCAGTTTTATATCCATCAGAAGCTGCATTTTAATCGTAAAAATCGGCGACAATCAGGTTAATTTAATCTGTCTATTGTAGGGATTTAACGATTAATCGTAAGGCAATTAAAAATCGATTCATTGGTATCACGATTCACATTGATACTGTGAAAATTGAATCGCAGTACTTTTTTTAACCAGCAGAGGGAGCTATCCAGAAGTGTTAGTGGCGGGTGGAATCTGCTACTACTTTTTTGTGGCAGCCTTCTACTTTTAAACATGTTCATAAATGATTCCTTACCCCTTTAGCACCAAAAAAAATTTAATATTACGTGAATATCTGTAAAAGTCAGGATTTCCTATTAGCTCTGTCTGCTAGCATAGCATCTCTTCTTCACTGCAAGATATCTGCATGCCAACCGACCATTGGGTTACCAGCGCCCTCTGCTGGTTCAAACAAATATCTGACCTAAATACAGTGAAATGACTGTTTTTAAGTCCAATTGTTAAGGCACAAAATACATTTTCAGTTGCACTTTTAAAAAGAACTATTATGCAGTTTTGCATTGTTTACTATAGAACCAAAATTTAAATTAATAGGTTTATTCTTCATTTGTATTATTCCTTTATTTATTTCATTCAAGATTTATTTTTAGTTAAATTGCATTGTTTTGAATAGTTCATCAAGGGATTCTTTTGACAATGAAAAATAAAAGGAAAACAGTATAGTTTTTTGTAGTTTTTTTTCCCCAAAAATATAAAGGAATACTTTTCAATCATCATTTTTCTACAGTCCCATTTTGTAAAAAAAAATCGTGAGAGAATCGTATCGTGAACCCAGTATCGTGAATCAAATCATATCGGGAGTTGAGTGAATCGCTACATTCCTAGTATATTGATACAGAAACGTATCAATAGCCCCCCGGACTATGGGTACGTTTTCTGGGCCTTTTTTTTTTTTTTTACATAAAGGCGCCTGACTCAAGAATCCTTCTTTTCGCTGCCATGGGTTTGAATCCCTCTGTTGTCATATACATATTTTCATTTTAACATAATTAACACGGCAAATTCCACCTTTAAAAATACATATATGTTAAAAAATGAAAATTTTGGGGTATTTCCTGGGCTAGGTTTAGGGTTAGGGCTGAAATAAAAGGGTTAGCGGGGTAGCTAAAATAAATATGAGCAAAAATAAAAATGACAGAACTTTAAGTCATGTGGTGCACCTATCACGTCACCTAAACCGGCCAATGGGGGGCGCTGAGTATGAATGGAATAACAGTATATTCATACGTTTCCGTATCAATAGCCACGGCCTAATTTAATCGTGGAGGCAAAAATCTTAATCACGATTAAAATGTGATTAATTGTGCAGCATTACTACTCGCATAGTATATTGACAGGCCAATATAGCATGAGTATACTCTTAAAGTTTACTTCCCTCTCTAACATCAAACACCATAGTTACCAGTTGAAGGCAGGTTATTTAAATCCTGTACAGTGTTAGGTGGGGAATCAAAGGATTAAATGGGTTTATTTATTGAACAATCCAACAGACATTTATCTAAATCAAAATCTATAAATAATCTAACTGCAATAAATTCTTCTGCAATTTGAGTTCCAGTCCCCAGTTTTCCTTCCTTTAACCACTTTTGAAAAACTGACCAGTTCAAACTGGAAACGACCAACAAAAATTGCATATTATGATTCCATCTGGTTAGGCTGGTGTATTTTTCACCCAAAAACCCATTATTATCCCGTGCTTCCAATACATAATCTATTTTTCCTAATTACATTTAGAAGAAAAAAAGCTAATGTTTTTAATTTTTTTATTTTTGTCAGTGACTAAATAGTGTGTGAAATAGGATCAATTATAATTTTGTAGTTTATTCCTTTTTTTTTTTTTTTTTTTTTTAAAAAAAAGAAAAGAAAAAAAAAACATATTGTACACATTGTAAAATAACTTAATGGTCCAAATTGAACCCTGAGTTGTATAATAAACCATTGTGTATTAATGATACTCATATCTCCAAACATCACACACTGGTATGTTTGTATTTGATTGCTAAGTTATTTGTATCATTTGACAGTTTTTAGCTGTTTCTGCTAATATTCCTATCATATGTCACACATAATAAATAAGCATGATAATTAAAATGCGCAACACAGGAAGCTGCAGCTTACAGTTATCAGTTTATATCTGAGGAAGTACACTGATGGGTGTAACTGCGTTGTAGTTGTTGTTTTCGTGGTGTAGGAGTGAGGGAAACATTAAAACACATTGAAGGGGAGAAAAGGAAAAGAGAGGGAGAGGAAAAAAAAAAAAGGAAAAAAAAAACAAGGTGAGGTATGCGCTGACAGTCGCAGCTTTACAGCCGTCTAAATGCAGCCAACATCAGTGCATTAGCATCGTTACACATTCATGGAGCGACAGGGCTGAGACACATGGCACAGCTAACGGAGAAAAACACCACCAATACCTTTCTTCTCTTCTCTCCCTCACTGTCACCCGATCTTTTCATGTTCCTGGAGTTGTGTTTACACTGCTTCGCTCGCATTCAGGGCGATGTTGGTCATTGTAGTGCGACAAATATCGACCACTGCAGATGTTCACGCGTTTAAATGGATAAGCTTAGACACAACTAGCTATTATATTTAAATGAACGTCTGTGCCTTAGGTGCAGTGATGATAAGAGCTGGTTTGTGGTGATGTGCTCCAGGTGGACAGCAACGTGTTACTGTATGGACTACTTATCCCACAATGCCTTTAGGCTCACAGCGGAAGTAGTTTAGGTGCGAAGTTGAATCTTGCACTGCGCATGTCCAGGGCACGTTACAGTCAAATTCAGCTGTTTTTATGATTTTGACGTCCACATTAAATAAATAATGAGAAAGTTTAAAAAAAAAAAAAGAAAAATAAGAAGAATTTCAATATTCAGAATGAATGTCATTACTCATTAACTTCAGGTAAGACTTATTCACATAGTTGTTGTAATATGTAAAACAAAATATGTACAGTATATATATATATATATATATATATATATATATATATATATATATATAGTTTCTAAATATAGTTCATATAAGTTTCTAAATATTTATTCAGGTGTGCTAATCATCCATCAAATAGTCACTTTTTTGTTTCGTTTCATGCAGATATATTGGTTGACCGTTACCTATGTAGACAAGTTATCACAAATAATTTAATTGTTTCTGTTCATTTTCCCAGCAGAGCAGACTTTTAAATAAGATTAAAACAACACTAACACGGATCAAGATGAAACGTGCCCATCTTATTCCTGGAGGTGCTACTGTAGTTATGATGGTGGCCACATCATTATCAGAAGAAATACTTTGTAAGGGCTAATCAATAATGAGGGAAGTTTCTTAAAACATATTATGCTTTTCCTCTAAATTGTATAGGCTATTAGGATAGAAAAATAGAGTGTTCTGTTCCACATCCAAGATCCCTTTGATGTTTATCGGTACGGTGGGTGTGGCTGCCCACTCTGTGTGTGTATAATGTATATTTCTGAGACTCAGATCACATTCCCTCAGGATGAATTCACCAGCATGTGAGATGTAGATTCACTTGAATATATGTATGTACTTCCTAAAATGATAATCATAGGACCAAAAAGCATTAAAACCAGTCTACAACACCACACTTTTGACACCTTACTTAGCTTCTCTAATGCTACCCGTTCCCCATCAACAATTGTTTGCTGTGTAAAGAATTGATGTGGATCTGGTCTATTTTGACAGTTTGCATGTTCTCATGTGTCATGTTGGGGTCTTACCGGTACTTGGACCCATCGAGGGGCATATGGCTGCAACCAACTCTCTCTATAGGTTCTGAGCTAATGCGGCTGCTCGACCCCATGACCCCTCTCATCTCAGCCTCCACTGTTCTACGCCATATTGTTTTTGATCTGCCACTTTTTCTCTTGCCAGCTGGAGTCTATCTCAGAGAAGCTTTTGGGATTCTTTCCCTGGGCATCCTTAGGATGTAGCCAAGCCATCTAATCCTTCTGATGTTGATCTCTAAGGATAGGTTATTATGGCCTGTTTTCCTGTACAGACTTTTATTGGATATCCTCTGAGGCCTATATATGTTACAGATCTTTCTAAGGCAGTTATTTTGGAAGGCACTGATTTTGTCCATGTCTTTCTGTATCACTCTCCAACTTTCTGAACTTTGGCGAAACACTGATTTGACATTGATGTTCTATAGTCTAATTTTAGTATTGGTGCTGTACTACTTAGACTTCCAGATGCTATGAAGTTGGATGTAAGAACTAGCTTTGTTAAGGCGTGCCTTGATGTCTTTTCGAGCACCATTGTCGCCGCTTATAAGGCTTTCGGGGTATGTACAATCATTATCTAGTAGTGCCTCTCCATCAAATTTAATTGGTGGATCAACTGGAGCATTTATGCACTTTGCTTTGGTCTTCTTCTTATTGATGTGAAAACCAGTTTTCTTTGTAAAGCTGGAGAGTCTGATGGTTTTTTGCCTGTAGATGGCTGCGTTTAGATGAAAAGGTGGCAATGTCAGAATCAGAATCAGAAAAAAACTGGATTAATTCTCGTGGGGTGATTACTAATCCAAAGAGCGGCATATTAAAAAACAGCAATAATACACAGGCAGAAAACAAGGAGCAAGACTACACAAAGAGGTTGTAAGGCAAACTAGATGACAAGGTGATAATGAATGAATGTGAAAATTAATAGATGAACTGGTAACAGCAATTAAAACCCTCATAGGAATCCATTATAGCTTTATTATATACCTACATTATTGGGGTATGGTCCATTATGTGTGCTGATTTGGCACGGTGTATCTACATATCTCAAAAACATATGAAACAGAATTGTTCACACTTGCTGCAAAGACAGAAAGCTATTAACTGGAGGTGAAAGATATCAAATTGCAATAGTTTTAGTTGGGAAATTAAGGACACATCTGCCATTTTGCCCTACAGATTTGCCACGGAATATGGCATATTGGAAAAATGTGGAGCCCCTCGCCTTTTTTTGAGTAATACACTAAAGATCATTGCAATTTATTAAGGGAACGAAGTTGGGCCCATACACATACTGTAGGTACAGAATTATTGATACACACTCATTGACTCTATTAAAATACACCAATTTTAGACAGTAGAAGGAAATCAGAGTAAGTATCTGTAAAAATACCCACCTGGAGAGCATGGAAATGTCATTTAGTAAGGCCTAATTGGAAGCATTCCCATCATTTGTTTGATAAGAGGCATTGCTTTTCTCCTGCAGCACTGAGCTATACCCCAGGGACTTTTTTTTCCCCTAAAATATCTTGGTCTTCGTAAATCAAAACCAGGAATACTTTGATCTCAGACTATGTGTAAAAATAGCAATCAGCCTTTGAACATGCTCCAGTCATGTCCAGCCAAACTTTCAATCCGTTGCATGCATCTTAGACACAGGTGTCTGCGTTTCTGCTGCTGTGGGCTTCAGCTGTGCACGTCAGTCCTTTTCAACTCGCCACCTCCGACCATGAAAGCACACCATAAAAACATGTGCACGTCCATCCAGCTGACTTTGGTTTATCTCCGGCAGTAGATATACATAAAGGTGAAATGTGTTCTGTCCATTGTTTCCTATCAAAGCACATGTGAAAAACATGAGAGGCGTTCACGGGTGGGGTGGCGGTGGCAGTGAGAGGCCTGAGCATGGGCGGATAGCAGGCTTCTAATCCCCTGCTATATATTACCATAAGAGACTTTGATCACTGGCTTTATTACTTCCCCTTGTGATTAGAGATTTTAAACATATGTTTCTTTTACCTGTCTTACAAAATGCTCAACAAGTTCATCCTAAGTTATAAAAAAACTAGATCCCTGTGAACACATGGATGCTGTTTTTCAGATGAACATGTGTTTGCCCATAAGTTGGTTACCAACCTATCATTGTAAAAAGAAAAAAAACTCATTAAGTTGTAAATATTTAATTTTTCATCTTAAGATGTCCAAGTCTTCCTACATCCTACTTCTATTACTCCAATCAATCATTGTTCTATTTCCCTTTTTTCGTTTCAAAGCTCCATTCTTAAACTCCCATTGTCAGTCATTTTTATGGTTCACATTTTAAGGGGGGATCCCTGCTTGACATATCCAGCTTAGTTTGTCAGATCTGAGGCCCTTTGAGGAGACATAATGTATAGAGTCTTTAATGTCAGACTGGTGCCTCAGCAAGTCGTGTCATTCCTGCAGGAGTTTGTTTGTTTTTACTCTGAAGCTGGTGGCCCATTGTTGGAATACCATCAGTCCTAACAACCCTCCTGGGTAACAATCCATATAGGCCTACGTGAATTATTCACACATTGTGTATTATTCAAACCCACTTGTCATGACACCCATAATAGAGGTTTGTGGCATCATTTGAGAGGTAGGCAAGATTAAATGCCTTTGATCATGCAACCAGATGCAGGTCTCCACCATTCAGAATCTGGGCCATGCTTGGAATAAGACTGAATACTGCAGGAAAAGCCTGCTAATGAGAATTTGCAATTGTTTGATTAACAATTGAACATTAGGAATGTTTTTGGATGATTCTGTGAAATCAAAATATACACCATTCAACACATTTGGGTTAAAATAAGAAGAGACAATTTGCAAGAGTAACCTAGAAATTAAAAGATATGTAACAAGAGCAAGAGCAAGTGCAAAACTTTCTCTTTGCCAGATATGTTGCAGTTATCTGGTTCAGTGATCCTGATCATGGTAGTATGATCAATCCACACTTTAAAGCCCATTACAATACAGTAGGGCCAACTGTAAAGGCTCCCCGATTAAGAAACATTGTAATAAAATATCCAATCTGGATCTGATCCAGATGAAACTCAGTGAGGTTATTCCGGAACCAAGTTCAGAAAGATCAGTAAATTGCAAACCGAGATGTGCATTTTTGAAATTTAGCAAATGAGTTAGGGATTTTCAGATTTTTCAAACTGCTTCAGAATCAGTAGATTGATCCTGATCCCCTCCAAAATGTAATGGAATCTTTCATTGCTTAAGGTCTATCTAGGGAAAACATGTTGTCAAAATCAGTTTTGTACTTTTGATGTAATCCTATTAACAGGCAAAAAAACAAACAAATAATGAAATAAATGCCAATGAAAATATGACTTAAAAATCCATACACTTTAATTCATGCAAGACAAAACACACGTGTCAGGTGTTATTTTAACACTCAAAGTAGGCTTTTTACTTCAATTTAATAACACATCTTATTTAGTCTTTTAAGGTCAAGATTAAACTTTGTAATAAACGGTAACTTGTGCGATGGAGCAGTTTTGACTATTTGTATGTTTGCTGAAATACTCCTTCAAATTGGCTTTATGCTTGAGGCAGTATGAAGTAGTTTATTCCTTTACTATACATGGTTATTGTCTGACGTTTAATTGGGAAATGTTATTTTATGATTCAGAAAATATGTAAATAATTATAACAAATGGAGCATGGCGTAAAACAATTTTTAAAAGTAGATTTATTTTTGACAATTTATTTACCACTTCTTGCACCTCTCAGTTTTCTGGTATTGGCAATAAAACACTTTCAGATCCACCCTACCCCTCTCAGCTTATTAGTACCGTGTGCGACTTTACTGTAGAAGTGAACCTATATCGTCATATTCGTATTAAATTTTCACTGTCAGTCATGAAGTAGTTTCTCTGGATCTCGTTGTTTTCTTTGTTTGATGTTCAGTTTTAAGGCTCTGTGAACAATCATGACGTTCTGCCTCTTTACATGGAGACAAGCCAATTACCTTCTTCAACAATGTCTGTCATTTGTCCGACAATGAATTGCAATTTTAAACGGGTAAGTCTTTTCCTTATGTCTGACCTGTTGGGTTCGGCACCAGCCAAGGTCACCCTGTGCTCACTCTGATGTGGTATTACGTGAGAAGAAAGAAGAAAAAAATCTTCTACTCATGTATGGCCTTTTTTTTTACAGATCTGGCCAATGTGTTTGTGCTCAGATGCGATATGTTTTCTGTTATGACGCATTGCATCAGCTCTGGATGACCCTTTGACAAGGATCCCTCGCTGTAATATAATGAGCATCAAAAAGACGTGGAATAATAAAACATGAAGAAAACACAGTGTTCCAGAATGTACTAAAGAGCGGTAAAGGAAGACAGAGACCATTGTATCGTGTATGCACTATTAAATCCAGAGCTCCTGCCCAGCAATCATTTCTTTCCTCACGCTTCAAATTGTAGTCCGTCCTTTAAAAGCCTAAATATATATAATAGTCAGCCTCTGTGTAAAATAATATCTTTATGATGTAGGACATCTTGGACCACATTGGCTGTTATTATTGTTATTAGGTTGTGGGTTTTTTTTACGAAAATGGGGAAACAAACAATACATTCAAGCCTTGCCTTGCATCAAAGACCGCTGGCAAAGGTACAGCTAAAATTGTAAACAGCCTTTTCTACTCACCACTGCCTCATCCAGGAACTATCTCCAGTATTGTTTTACTTCAATGAGGACAAGCTACTTTTTGGATGTTCATATAATATACAGTATATAGAATAAGCATATGGAATAGGTACAGAATGTACCCCCTCTGCTTTCAAACCTTCAATGTGTAGCCTTAGGAAACTGTTATTTGTCAGTGCCATAAAGCGGATTGTTGCCGAGTGGTTTCAATTAACATCAAAGGGTTGTTCACAGGCATTGTTATATCAAAATCTGAAGTGTATTAGGTTGTGCGCTGTGGTCCTACTAAACAACTGTGGCCGTGTTCAGAGGAGGGCTTTCATTTAATGCTAAATGATTCCATTATAGTTACTTCAATGCCTTCACCATGTTTAATTGAAGCACCCCGAAAAAAGGCTTTGAAGAACTATTTGTAGCTCCAGTGTACCTTATTACATCACATGTGGTTTGTATAGAATAGAATTGGTATAAATAATTATGAGTCAAAAAGATACAAAACAAATTTTAATTAAAAGAAAAAATAAAAAATTGCAAAAACATGAAAGACAGTGTCACCAAATTGTATGGTATGATTTTGACATTTCAGGTATTTTTTGTATTGACTTAATAATAGAAATTCCCCATGGCAACAAAGGGGAGACTTATTTCACAATCCTTGCCATCTATAATAAGTTTAGACAACTATTATAAAATAATAATAATAATAATAATAATAATAATAATAATAATAATAATAATAATAATAATAATAATAAATAAAATTGTCAGTCAAAATTGCAATTTACTGAGGTTTTTCAACATTAGCCCTGTGATGGACTGATGCATGGAAAGGAAAAACCATACTTACTGTCATACATACTGTCTGAAATTTGCTTATGAGTAAGCATCTCACCAGCTGTTTAGGTTGGAAAACTAAAATATATGCATCAATGCTTTTTAGCAAGTTTCAATTAACATTATGAGATTGATGGATCACATTTATTTTTAGTTGGTTTGCTAATATTTCTCGATTTTAGAGCCCAAATGTGCTATACAAGCCTTTTCAAACAGAATTACCTTCACTAGGGAAGACCTACATTATGTCTGATATAACTACATAAATTTGATCACAAAAGAAATGTTAAACCACCAAGAAAGCAGAGCAGAAACGGGGTTTCTTTCTTTTCGTTCTCCTTTTTTTTTTCTTGGCCAGCTGGAATCATTAAAATTCTCACAACCCTGTGGCCAAGGTTTAAAGCACACAGAGGGGGCTTTAAATGGCTCTATAAGTACACACACTATTCAATACATGTTGATTAAGCCTCAATAAATGATCATAGAGTACCACAGGAAAGCACCCTTTGGTTAGCGAACAGAGAGAGCGTGCAGCATTAGTCTAAGATGTGGTACACCTCTTTGCCTAGGATCATTTCCAGACACCGAAGTGAGGAAGCGCTTTGCTACGGATGTGATTTCAATTCCATGATCACTGAGCACTTTTATAAGAACCCATTAAAAGTGAGGTTCTGACATACAAAACAGCCCCTGTTTAAATCCCACGCACACTGAGAGGTGTTGTAAAAGTTTGATAGAGGATTGTCTGTCCTCGCTGTGTGTCCGTGTCTCGTGAACTAACAGTAGTCAGAGACGAGGCCTCGGCTCCACAGCTCAGCAGATTAGGCTCACATTTGTACAATGTGGTACAATCGCCCTCATCACACGCAGACATCTGTCTGAAATATGCTGATTTGTCAAAATGCTCAAAGAAAATAATTCATTTTGATCAGGCCCAGCAGAGGTGGACACTTTAGCCTATTCGGACCCCCCCCCCCCCCCCCCCCCCCCCCCCTTCCCCCACATTACCTGCTCCTGATAGTGTTTATAAAGTGCCAACTCCTCTCATTAGCACCCTTTTTAGCCTGGAGTTAGAGCAGCCAGGGAGATCAAACACAGCCTGAGTGAACAAAGGCTGAAATGGCATTAATATGATATGTAAGAGTTCAGCAAATATTAAGAGCGATCTCTTTGATGGGGACTGTTTTAGATTACAGGGTTTTTATTAGGGCTTTTCTGCTCTTTAATATGCATGTTTTCCACTTGAGTCAGGGCTCCCAGGTTTAGTCCGTCTGTCGCCAATTTCAGGGATGACCATACGGTCCACATGTGGCAACCGCGATGATTGCGCAAATCAAAGTTCACTAATACTTCTCATTAATTCTATTTGTAATGCATTATTTCTTCCAGTTTTGAGCACATTTGCAGACTTCATCTGCCTCTTGTTACTCACAAGGCCGGGCCGATAACGGAGTGTTTGGAAAGCGTTCATCAGAGAATCCAAACACGTCACTTTGACCACTGACACGAACTCTGAACGGCGTTTATTTATCCACCTACATTTCTCCATGTCTCCAATTAGTTGGTATGATTGACTGTGCTGATGGTGACAGCTACATAAAACAGCAGTTAAAAAGTTTGACTTACACTCAACCTTCTGCAGACAACATTTCCAAGGTTCACATTGAGTCTGACCGTACGTCTCATCACCGTTGGTCCAGCTAAATGACAGGTTTACAGTTGAACATGGGTACTTTACACTCCTCATCATCCCACACTCACAGGTGACACTAAATATGTGCTACACTGTGTTCTGTTCTTTTACGATTACATCCCTGCTTTAGTGATTATCTTCAGTTCAAAGGACACATCTTGAAAAAGCTGCACATAGATGAACTGTTTTTACAGGTTAGATGCTGTCGGACAATTTTAGGTGAAGCCAACTGTTAAAATACTCAAGTTGTGTGAAGGTAGGATGGACGCCTTCACATGAAATTGAACGTCTGTTTGCTGTGGTGAAAAAGAACAGTTTGCCCAGAACTAATCAGCAGCTTGAACGACATCTCTTCCATTGACGTAAAGTACCAGTAATTCTCTTATTTTGTGTGTTGGTGGGCTGTGATTTGAATGTTGGATCTACTTATTAGATTATGACAAAGTCCTCAATCTTTGTAAGATTTGCAGGTCTGCATAATGTGTAAGATCAGTTTAAGGGAAAAGCTTCTGTTTGAATTCTTGCGACTCCAGACAAAACGAAAATAGTAATTTCTGTCCTGTCCTTCCTGAATTGTCATAACTTTAACCCTCCCGTTGCTCTTCTGCTGTTTCCATGAGCTTCATTAGTTAAAAAAAAAAAAAACACAACAGATCTACCTGGTTCAATAAATAATATCCATACCGACTTCTTTCAATTTGGTAGACACTGACCTTTGGTTTTGAAAAAATCCTATTGAATCAAACCAAACTTTTCCTTAGAAATGGCAAACCCTCAACGACATAAGCTGGTTTTGGTTGGATGGATGTTGCAAACCATTCTTTTGAAATTTGACTTTATAGACCCTTTGTTTGTAAACTTTGTGACATATTTTGTTGTGCAGGCCTTAGCCTGGAGGCAAACCACCATATACTGTATATATAAACACTAGATGACTTACCTGCGCTGTTAGACAATGGGGAGCGACGTATCAATGTGGCAGCCATCTTACCTCAGACAGCTGGCCTGCTCATTACAGCAATGTCAATGGTGCCTGTACTATTAAAATAACCCTAACTTGCTCAATTTTCAAATGGCAAGCAGCAATTTCAACATGTACAAGCATCCTATGTCATACCTATTTATAATAAGGCTTGTAATAAGGCAAACCCTTTGTAAATCCGTCAATATTTCATCGATTTAAGGGTGTTTTTGTTTAAGCTGATTACTCACCTTCCAACAGCTACCGTAGAGCGCGTCAGACTGTCAGAACGTCAGTTGTCTGAGTTAAGATAGCCGCCGTTGAGCCATGCTAGCGAATCCAGCTTGCGTCATCTCGTGTTTATATATATCTATGCTTTAGCCAGCGGCGTTTCCTGTTTTTGCTTCCAGCCGGCCATGAAGGGGTCTATATGATCCAGCAACATTTCTTCTTCTTCTATGGGTTTTCTGGCAACGAGCACCTCTATTGTTGCACTACCGCCATCTTCTGGAATTGAACAACTACAATGTTTGGTTTCAATACTCTCCATGTCCGCCCGTGCAGTCCTTTGTAATAAACCCATTAGATGCTTTCTTTCTTCCCCAATTTCCCCACATGCCAGTAGGTCCTTCACTTCTCATCTTCTCATGCATATTTAAGGAAGTTTGTCATTCCATGTTCCACACTTTCCAGATTAGGTCAGCAATCGTAGAGTCCATTTTTTATGTTTACCAACCATGTGTCTGATTCAGATTACTTTGTCCAATGTTCAGTCTTGTCATCAGCATCCTACTGCCCAGTGTGCCCACCTCAGAATGCAGCCATCATTGTGAGTCCAAACACACAATAGTGAAGGAGGCTAATCAGGAAATGCAGGGCACAGACTGGGTGTGAAGACCCGAACAGGAATATCTAAAAACCACAAACACACAAAGTAACAACATATAAACATTAACAGACCAACTAGAAAGCACTGATGAATTAATAGCAATGCTAACTATATAAGAGGAACCCACACATATTCCAGCAAGCAGTGATTAAGTGTGAAATAATCATTGCTAACTCACATCCTAATAAAATGTGGGCAATAATGCTGACAAAATGTTAGTGTTTTAGGAAACAGTAGGTTTTTATTTGGTTAGTCACGTTGAGTGAAACTGGAATATCTTTTGTCATTTTGAGTCATACAGGTCTGAAGTAGGTGACTTAGGTGTACTGGTTTTAGCATTGCAAACTCAAAGGTTAAGGATTACGGGTTCAAATACTGGTCCTTCTTCCTTCAGACTTCAAACACCTGGAGTAAGCAGTCCAGTTATCTCCTGACCCAACTCTAGGTCAACCATGAATAAAAAAAAGAAGGAATAGACAGTCTAGACAGGGGTCACCAATATGGGGCCCACAGGCACCAGGTAGCCCTCATGGACCATGTGAGGGGCCCTCAGGAGCTCGAGTGACCAATGAGCTCCATCTAAAATCTGATTTACTTTCCAGGATTCAAACTCACAAACATAAATACAGATGACAGATGTAATTATTACTTAGTAGAGTTAAATATTGCAGCACGTGATAAAGTTTTAGTATTCAATTAACTATCTTTACATTTTTAATTTTTCATTGAAACATTGTGACAAATGTTTTTAAATGCTGCAGATTTGGTGTATAGTCAGTGATTTGTTATATATAATATGATATATATATATATATATATATATATATATATATATATATATATATATATTTGGGATTTTTGTAAAATATGACATAATTGTTACATTGACAGAAACTTATTTTAACAGTTAAAGCCTCTTTTTAGTCCTGTATTTTAATATATGTTGTGTTGTATTGTTTTAATCCTGTAGCACTTTTAGGTTTGGTATCAAACGTAAAGTGCATTACAAATACATTTTATTATTATTATTGTTATTACATTTTACCAATGTCACATGTTCCACAATTAGCTAAAAAATGTTTGTTAGTCGCTAGTAAAATAGGAACATGATAATATTCTATGAAATGTGATGAAAATGAAACCATTGCATCAAAAGACATTGTTTCATGTTGAAACTTCAACATTTACCTATCTTTTTTAAATCACTGCTAGCCTTCCTTATTATCTTACCCTCTAATCAAAATCAAACTGTAAAAATGTAGTGTTGAAGAAGTGCTTTACAAAATTGGTCGCCCTTCGGACTATAGAGTACCTATGAAGTAGCTCACAGTTTCAGAAATGCTGGTGACCTCTGGTCTCGAGCTTTAAATCGATCCAAAGAGAAACTTGTTATAACTAAGATGCACTTCTGTCCAAAGCTGGACAAGTGTGCCTCAGAGTTGCACAACCTGATCACGCAAAAATGTACATTAAAAAAATTAAGGCTGCAACGATTAGTCGACATAATTGATAACATCGACTACAAAAATTTGTCGACGCGTTGTTTGATCTTGTAAACAAAGAATAAAAACCGGTGAGTGGCCACTTCCTGGTGCAGTTCCTTACATGAACTGCGGGGGGCCGTCATCACTCCCACCTGACCGTTTAAATGCTGGAAATTTTCAGCGAAAAAGTTAGATGTAGACTATGTGAGGTTTTCCATGGTAGCACTAGAGTGATGTACGTTCTTCATGTGCAGCGGAAAGGTGAGATCATAAGTAATGTTGATATCTCAAGAATCTTTCATTTTAATCACATGCAGATGTGTTTGTTAGCCAACAAATTATGACTGAAATAGTTATTATGTTTGTTTAGTGCTAATCTGTCAGAAAACTACGGAAGAAGCTTGCTAAGTTAGTTAGCAAACGCTAGTTCAGTTAAGTTCATGCATAATTTACTTTACTGCTTTGAATTAAATGACCTTGTTTTCTGCTTAAACTAGCATTAATTATGAACAGTAAAATGCTTTCATCTTGTGCAATTTTATCTAATATTGATAAATGATGAGATTTTTCTTAACTTGTAGGTAATTTGATAATTTGTAATTGGTAATAGGCATTTTATTGTGATAAACATATGTATATATTCTTTAAATTGTGAACTAATATACATTTTTTTTTTTTTTTTTTTTTTTTAATAGTTCATAATCATGTAGCTTTACTTCAAGCCTGAGCATCTTTTTTATATTTTGAATTTATTTATGAATTTTTTTTGTTTTGTTTTTTTAAATTGTACATTTTGACAAACCTTCTATTGTGTACAGATGCCTCTTTGGAATATAAATTAAGTTCCTTTATAGGTTTATACATGAGAGGTTTACTGTATGTAAGGGAAGATTTATTACCAAAAATAAACGTGTGGGGTGAAAGTAATTAGTAACTTTGAGTATTATCTAATTGAGCTACTTTTAACTTGTACTTGAGTATTTTATATATGCAGTATTTGTACTTGAGTAGGATATATCAGTACTCTGAACACCACTGCACTTTGTATTATTTAATTTTTAATTTTTTTTTTTTTTGTTGTGATCACAATTTTTCATGTTGAAAATACAACTAATATAAATACATTATATTGTCCTGTCATTGTTTTATTTCCTTTCTGTATAACATGCAGTCAGAGTAAAACAGAGTCACTTTCACAGGTTTAAGGATTTAGGCAAAAATATGTGCTTCAAAACAAAAACAATAACCGTGACTAGTCGACATAAATGAAAAAATAATGGATAGATTAGTCGACTACAACAATAATCGTTAGTGGCAGCTCTAAAAAAAAATATATATATATTTATTACTTTTAGTCATCAAATAATTCATTACAAAATGTCAAATGTTTGAGGTTCTGTCTGGAAGTTAAAATAAATTCCTTTTATGAATGTAGATCATACATGTTACTGAGCCAAATCAGCATTTCAGCAGTGACAGCTCTGGAACACACCCGACTCCGACTCTTTGCTTGTTTGTCTTTGATATGTGAAAGCCTAATAGTGCGACGGCTCCCCACTCAGCTGGCACACAGATGTGTGTGTGAGCGCGAGTCTGAGTGAGTGGGAGTCCGCTGTCTGAACCGAGCACAGATTAGTGACTCCTTTTTTTATTCCTAATAAATAAACCCCAGTGCATGCTGGGTTATGTGTCAGAGGAAAATAACATGCTGCTAGCCAATCAGAAGCAGGTGGGACAGGGCTTGGTGGCTACAAAGCTTGCAGCTCTTATCATAAAACAACTGCACTTTTAACTTTAATTGTAGCTGTGGATGGATTTCAGGGGTTTGGGTTGGAAGTGTTTTATTACTTCGGACTGGAATCAAAGCAGCAGAAATATAATTATGTTAAAAGCAGGCAACAATCTTGTCGTAATGGATGGTGGCCAAGTTTCAAGCTCAACT
Source organism: Gouania willdenowi (assembly GCF_900634775.1). NCBI lineage: Eukaryota > Metazoa > Chordata > Actinopteri > Blenniiformes > Gobiesocidae > Gouania > Gouania willdenowi. The sequence continues at coordinate 15,416,560 of NC_041046.1, read as the reverse complement.
TGGGTACAGCCACACATTAAAAAAAAAACAGCAGGAAACAGCGCTCACATACCTCTGTACGAACCCGCCGTAAATATCTGAACTACATTTCTTTTTCTTTTATGTCTTTTATGAGTATGTTTTTTTAACTGCACTGAGATTCAGGGAATTATTATATTTTCACTGTTAGATGTCAAAAAGTTATACTAAACTGAGGCTGAATAATAAAAAAGAAACCTTTTCATCTTCATTGCTTTGACAAATAATAAAAGATATTAAGGATTATTGTAGTCAGTATGAAAAAAAAAAAAAGGCAACGAACATTTATCCAACTTCGTACAGCGGACAGAGCCAGTTTATGAACACCAAAGGTTTTTCGCTCTTTGAGTGTTAGATGAAAATATTGAACAATATTAATAACTTTGTAAAGACACATCAATACATGAAGCTCGGTGTGACGTTAAACAGAAACTGATTTTAAAAAAATTAATAAATCGAACAAAGTAACTAAAAAAAATCAAAAGTTTTATATCTGCTGATACATAAATTGTATTTTTAAATATTTTTAAGTTATTTCAAGTTAAAGTATTTCAGTTTAATTTTGTAAAATGATTAAATATAGCTCAACCCCCTTAATTCAACATTTTATTAATTTTTTCCATTAATGCACATGTTAGCATGGTGGGTGAAATAATAACAAAAAAAACCAACAAACACGTGAACATAAATTTGATATTTGTTGATGGAACTTCTTCCTGTGGATCTTTTTACGAGTGGCTTTTGGCATTTTTGTGTGTGTTCCTTCCCGTCACTCGTCAGCCGGTGCAGAAAATAGCAGCTGTGCGGCAGAGGTGACACTTCTGTACAAGCAATCAAAGACTCACACACGAGTCTCATTTCTACCACACATTTGATTTCCTCACACTATTTCCACTTGAAGATGGTCCCTGTTAATCCGTAAACTGTCGGTGCAGAGAGTCGCTAAAATAGGCCAAAGGTACAGTACTTATATGTGTGTGTGCTGCACTTTGGGGGCTGATGGCCTCCATTGAGCTTTTCTCTGAACCTGGTGGGGGAGATTATGATGAAAGGAGCAGAGAATGAGATGACACACCCTGTCTCCATAATTTGCTCCTTCATTGTGAACAGAGGCATTGTGCGCCCCCTCCTTTTTTCTCTCCAGAGAATCATACATGTCACACTGTACAGTGTCTTTATAGCAGTATAAGTCACCTCAGGTGTTTGGCATTCCTGTGTACAGACTTCCTCTTCCTTGATCCAAAGCATCTGAGATCACTGAGGAAAGCATCTGATTTATGATGCCAATCAATGGAGCTTTGATTCGTCTCACTCTCCCACATTCACATTTTAAAATTCAATTTCAGAATTTTAGGCCTATTCTCAATCTGTGTACTTGTGCGGACTTGCGTGCTCGTGGACTCGTGAAACGTGCGGCCCATGTCCTGTTCCAATTTAAAGTCCGCTTCCCAGTAAGTCCGCTGTAAATCCCCGGATGAGAATTTGCTCCGCCCCGTTTTACCGAGCATGCATCAGAGGAGACTTGTGCGTACTTCGCCAGCTATACTTCCCAGCATGCACTTCAAACAAACGCATGATTTTGAAGATGATGACGGAGGAGGATAAAAGCAGCATATGTGTAAGTTACAAAAAAATATATTGACCAGCACATTGAACATAATAATAATAATAATAATAATAATAATAATAATAATAATAATAATAATAATAATAATAATAATAATAATAATAATGTTGCATTAGATTAGGAGTTTAATTTCATACCTGAAGTGGTGCAAATTCTGTTTTGTCCTAAAGAAAATATTTTCAGGACAGAATGTTGTTTTTCTTTAAAAATATAATACTTAAAACATGTAATTATTGAGAATTAAAATACCTTATTCAAGAAGGAGAATTACTTTTGTATTTTTATTTTTTTTATCAATATCATTAATAATAATATTCTTGTTGTTAGTGGGCTTAAAGTATTTCAAAAATCTATCTGAAATTATTTATTTAAGCTTTTTTTAAATTATTTTATTTTCAATACCTAAAAAATCGAATTATTAAGTAAGAATTCAAATACCTTTTTTGATATAAAATATTTTATTATTGTTATACATTAAATTTTTATAAAATCTGTTCAGAATGTATTAAAGAAAAGTTTTATTGGTTTACAAAATAATTAATATTAATATTTGCAACAATGACATCTACTCAATGACGTATATCATTTTCTTTGATGTTTACAGTGGAGCACACATACTGTACACTGTTGCACACAACGAAGTCAGGAAGCTTGCTTTGTCCAAAAACAATGACTATGTCTGGTCCCATGTGTCCGTACCCTGGAGTTCACAAGTACAGAGTATGCATACTTAGAATTAAGAAACAACCTTAGTCTCTTTTTTCATATCAGACTGCCTCACCAAATGGTGCAGTAATTCTACTTTGTGCAATGTGTTCGACACAAATGTTCTGGTCTTAACTTATCCTATATCTGAGCTCAGTTCCAGAATAGAAGCAAAAGCAAAATGCTGAACCAGAGAAGAGGAGACAGCTAATTACACTGCATTTTCAGACCTTTTCATGACCTGCCAGCTCTCAGTAATTAGTCAGCAATTACAGATGAGGCATGTGATTGAAGTAAAAACAGGAACGGGATCGCATATCAAGTTCCTCTAGAAGACAAAAGAGTAACTCTTAATTTAAGGGCTGTAATTCTAAAGAGACTGCATATACGTTCAATCACACACTGTGGGATGGCTGTGCATATTTCTAATTGAGTCATAGTTTTGAGGCTGATTGTAGTGCAAAGTTTAATATTTCCTAGAGTATTGGTTATTAAATAGAGAATTGCATAGATAAGGGATGGGTGTATGTGAAGACGTTAGATTTACAGAAGAGTTCATTCTAATAATTGCATTTAGGTGATTTTAGAAACAACCCAGAAAATAAAAAGATTTGTCATATATTCATTTTCATATATATATATATATATCTTTCCCAATTCTTGAATTTCTCTAAAGTAATTTGCTTGATCTCCTTTATTTTGTTTCTTGTTTTGTAGCATACAAATATTAATTATGAGCGGCAAATGATGTACCAATGTTTGTTGTCTTGAAAGTGTGCACTGTATTTTAATGCTCTCACAAAATGAAAATTAAAAAAAATAAAAACTTATTTAATATATTTATTTTATTAATTGTGTACAACATCCTTCAAAAAATCCTTATTTACAAATTAATTTAAAGAAAAAATAATTTAGACTTAAATTTGCACATAGTAAAACAATTTGAATCAAACTGAATAATGTGTTTCAAATAAGATACATAAATGTGTCATTGAACACAATTAAGTGAATTAGCCTCAGAATGTATTTTCATTGACATATCTTAAGATTTCAATTATTTGTTATAGTGCACCATTGGCAATTTTCTGTTATGAATGTATGACATTATAAAATAGTTGAAATTGTAGTCTACATTTAAAAATGGTAGTATCACTAAAGGATCCCACTGTTCCGTTTGGTCTTTATTGGCTTGTGGTACAGTCAGTGACGCATATATGACTTAATCTTCCTTCCACTGCACTGGCTTTCTATTGCGTACGAACAAGTTGTGATATCCAGTCCACTAAAAATATCTACATAGCATTTTAGTTTATTGTGCGGTTCAGGCTAATCTTTCCAATGGAACCTGCACAGATCTTTGTCCCCACATTGGCCTCTGCGATGCTAACCGCTCTCTCTGCATAGACTGATGTGTGCGTCTTTGTGTGTGAGTGTAAAACTTGCCTGTAGCCTGTTAGTTTCATGGTCCCTAAATTTGGCATGTGGGCTTTGTGTGTGCGTGTGTGTGTGTACACGTGCAGGCGTGTCACACATGGGTGCAAATGGCTCTCTCTTGATTGTATGTGTCTGACCGTGTGCGTGTGATGAGTGTGTTGCGGAGGATGGAGAGCGGAGGGTAATGTCAACAAACAGGAACAACAACAACAACAAAAGTAACGCTGGCTGCCACCAAGCCTCAGCTATGTTGTAATTAGAAGTGGGACAGCAGCGCTTTTAACCATAACCAAACATTTCTCTGCAGGCAGGAGGATTACACACACACACACACACACACACACACACTAGATGCAGACTTGCTCGCCCGTCCCTTCTACATAACACGTGTCACTGCTTCTTTTTGCCACCAATCCCATCACTCGCCTTATACCACCACTCTTGGATCTACAATTTAGTTTTGTGACACAATCGCCTTCAAGTATCCTCCAGTCTGTGCTGCCTCCCACTGGCTGGGCATGATACTGACACTAGCACATAACTCCCCATCTAAGAAAAGAAGGTGAATTTACATGTTTGGGGTGATCATCACAAACATGTAGAGATTTAAATCTTTGAACGTGCTCAAACTTCACTGGATGGAACCTGTTTGAAGTAAAACAAATACTAACATTGAGGTGAAAATCCAACGCTGCCTCACATCTGTATTTTTTTATGTCAAAAAGAGAATGATTTTCCTCGATAAGACCACCACATGCGCCAATGACTTTCAGGCTCCACCACCATGTCCTGGCACGAAGAGAGCACATCTGAGAAAACTTGTAAACAGTCAACTATAATCATATGTACCCTGAACAGAGACATGATTAATCTAATCCCTGCTTGTCTGAATACGCAAGAAAGCATTTCCCTATTGGAAAGCAATCAAGTGGGGGTTGCCCCGAGGATATACATTGCAATGACTGTGAAAAGATAGAAGCAAAAGAGTTTTATCCAATTTGCTAAGTTGATCGGGTTACAATGAAGGCGTGCTGTGTGAAACCCAGTGAAATCTGCTGCCTGGAGAAATGGAATACGGGGCCTTGTTAACCATTTGCCCTCTTCTCTGGTTCCAGTTGCACATCTCGAGTTGACCTCTATGCATCCTCTCAGACATAGATAATAACTTTGGGGGTTTAATTGGCTACTATTAAACAACACAAAGCCTGCTTTGTTTTCCAAATCCAACTATCCAAAGTTGGAACTCCGGTGCCATTCTCCTGACAGGACTGGGACCCAGTAGGATAGCTGGTTAACTCAGAGGACTGAACTTCCTCTTCTGTCATCCACAGCTGGTCAGGTGGGAGCACGTCTCCTGTCTGTACAGCAGCATCTAAAGAGGTGGGGGGAGGGGGGGGGGGGATGTGTGAACAGAAGGGTCTGCTCAGCAGCCTGTTGCATTGGTTTGTTTGTAGCTGCGGTCCTTGCTGGAATATGCAACCAAAATTCCTTTCCCGGTCCCACAATCGGAGCTTGCTGCCAACTTCCTTGGCAATGAGGATCTGAATTAGGGCCAGTCCTCCTGCTCATCCCACAAAGCCTTTCATGTTCCCAAACCGCAGCCTGAGCAAGGCGCCTTGGTTTCAACAGCAGCAGACCAGCATATGTTTGCCTAATTCCTGAGACATGATGACAGTGGTCTCCCAGCCACAGAAAGACAGCTCCGGTTTCCCCCCCCCCCTCCATCTTACACTTTAATTATTATTTTCTGTTGTTGAAGACTTCCAATAGTTACACACCACATGTTTTCTCATTACACATGTTTTTATTCATTCTTCTTTTTTTTTTTTACAAGCTGAAAGCCCACACCCCTCAACTTTTTACTCCTCCGTCTTCTCCTCTGCCACCTCAGTCACCTCTCTTTTCCCACAATGCTGTGCTAAATGCATGACCCTGTGACTGCAGGAAAACACAGCTTGGGAGGGAATTTTTTATTGCCTAGCAGGAGATAAAATTATGGTTGGTTACTGGCCACAACTGGTACTTGTACGGCAGGGGATCATAGCAGTGAGAGGTGGACGTTGTCTTTCCACCACAGGTCACAGCAGATTACTCATAAACTGGGTCTGATCTAGTAAAGACTGGGCGTTGGTGAGCTAAACCCAGGCTGCCGATGGCCTTTTGAACTTGTTTTCACACCAGCTGGATACCCATATATGATCACAGCAAATGGGCTTTTTACTTTCAGAGAATTTAAACAAAATTCATATTTTTTTACTAAAACTTTAAAATGAGTCTTAATGTGGAGGTTAGTGATGAGCAAGAAAGAGTTCGATTCATGGCAGTCGTCAACGCTCTGTACGCCTGTGCTGAATATTTTGTCTAAGGAGGTGTTACAGATTCCTGATCTAATCTCTAACCTGCTCTCTATTAGGCAGAGTCTATTTGCTGCTGAGGTGAAACACGCAGCCGCAAATCTGACTGAAAGCCTAAGAAGAGCCCAGTGGAGCCAAGTGAAACAAGCACCAGAATCGCAGTGAAAATAATCTAACATTTAGTGGCGTGTGATGGTTTGCTTTGAAGGGGAAGGTATTCATAGTTTCACTTCTTTAGTCCACTTATCAGTAGCTCTGCTTTTTCCCTTATCGGGCAGGACTTTTGGGAGTTAAGACTCCTTGGTTTACATCAACCGCCTGTGGCTGTCATTGCACGTGTTTTGTTTCACTGCTGGTTTCCTTAGGCTTACTGCAGCCCAGCTATCCTCTCAGATGGCGTGCGACACACACTTATCCCGAGGAAATCTGCAGCCTCCCTTCCTGCCAAGTCAAACAAGTCTGTATATTGCTGATGTCTAACTCAATATCTTTGGACTTCTAAAAGAGTGTGTTGCTTTTTCTGCTTTTACACGTACAAATGTGACCAAAGTTTCAAATATTCAATCATTAAATCCTCAGTGCTGCTTGCAGAAGTATTCAGAGTTTATTTTATTCCTACATGTACAGACAACCGCAATACATTTTTAGCAACCTCGGCAGGAGCCATGTGTATTTTAACACGCTGGCCATATGTGGTACTCTGACCTCTGTCATAAACAAAACAGTCTGCAGAATACTGGGACTGTTTTACCAGTTCGGGAGAAGCAATAGAAGAGGGCGGTAAATGGGCCGTTTCGGGAAAGGCAAAGGGGTGGGGGTTTAAATTGGGATGCTTTGAATGGATGTCATGTTGGAGCTGTTTCCCCTTTGAGGAAAGATGGGCACTGTTTGAAAGTGTGTTTAACTGGGGTCCAGCTTGCTCTCACGCTAGTCAAGCCAAGGACTTCATCCGTCTGTTCACCAGTAGGTTGACAGAATTAACTTGAAAAGGATTCCTTGTCCTAAAACTGTCATGCGACATCCAGTTCTTTAGGCTTCTCCAAATATGTAGGAGCTTTTTCAAAAAAACAGTCCTGCAGCTCTTTGTGCTTTGTAGTACCGACTTGGACGCACAACAGTGGCTTGGGACAACAATTATCTTTCCATGAATAAACAGCTCTTTCTCTCCAAAACAGATGATCACTCTCTGTGTGTTATGGGGTCTTTGATTGATGTGGGTGGCCAGACTTGAAATGGTAGTCACTCTAAGCGGGCCCTAGAGGCCTTGGCGCCCTATCATTGTAGAAAGCCCCCCCTCCTGTGGCACTCTACCTGTGGGTATCAGGTGTTGTGGGAGCTTTAGTGGGGCAGGATGGGGTGTAATTACACATGCATGTGAAGGAAAGGCCTCTGAGGGTAATGAGGTTTGGAGGATGCTGCCATCTCAACGGGTGGTCCCACCGTCCGTGCAGACACTGATCCTTCTGCCTCTCTGTCTGCGGCTGCTCACGCGCATCACCCCCTGGTCCCCCCCTCCCTCTTCAGATCCCTCTTTCCCTGTGCTCTCTTTGCTCGGACAATCGGTTGTGCTTCAATGGGGACCTCGATTCGGCGCCCACCCCAATCGCTCTAGCCAAGCAGGCTCCCAAAGCTGCTTCCAGGCACTTCATCACATTACATCAGATCAAAAGCAATAAGCTAATTACAAATGACTGCAGCCATGCAAGCAGTAAATACAGAATCAACATAATTGATTTAATCCTCTCAATGCAAAACAAAGAACTTATCACTGTCGGGCTGAAACTGTTCGGCCTGTTTTCCTGGAAAACTGTGGCAGTTGAAACTTGTTATCATGTAGCATAGCAAAGTTCATCCAACTCTAATGACTCCAGAACATTTTGAAAAGCAATGTTCAGCTAAATAGAAAGGTTAAAAACATGTAGTTTTAGGGCTTGGCTTTTCGCCTGGAACACTTTTTGACTTACTTGTTGTGTTTATTCACCTGTTTTCTTTTTGCTGTGAAGAGGCTTTTGTGTGCACAAGATCCTCCCATCCGTCGTTAGACAGCAGAAGAGAGGTGGGGAAAAGGAGGATGTTTTATGCATGCTTCAATATGCATCTTAAAAGCAAAAGCATTACGAATGAGGGTGAAACTGTGAAAGGTTTTCGTCAACGTTTACTTATTCATGACGTTCGAAGAAAAGCAGCATTTTTAGAGCAAATTCATGTTATCATTGCAGAAGCTCCCCCATTCAAGTCATTTTCCACCTGAGGACATGCGCTCTAATGACATTTCGAGGTGGTGTCACTGGAACAGAGATAGACACTCTGTGTTTGCAGCACATGCAATATCAATGCCAGGGGGGGGACTTCATATAGAACTTTGGTTGTATAATTAGATGCTTCAGTGTATTCCCAATAAAAAAAAAAAAATCTGCACACTCGGAGAAACACAGTTATGATACAAAACACAATTATGATCCAATTTTTATAGTTTTAATAAAGATAAATGTCTGCGATAATTTAAGGGTTTGAATTGAATATATTTACAGTACAAATAACGGTACAACCTAAATAATGAACCAAAATCATATGTTTCTTATCATTATCAATGTTCATTATCAGAACAGGGTTATTAAACTATATGACCAAATATTTAAAGTGATTGAGGTTTTAAAAAGATCTAACTTCGGTTTAATGCCCATTGGAAATTGAGGCCACAAACTCAGACCAAACCGGCTTGTGAGTGACTGAGTTCTTCTGTGATTCTCCTGTGATGCTTAGAACTAATTTCAAACTGATGTATATCAATTGGAAGTAATGTCCCTATCTGTAACCTAACCCTCAATTAAATTGTTTATTTAGTTGTAATTAAGGCTCAGAAATGGACGCTGACATGATCACCTTCATGGGCGTGTCTGTTTACATGTCAATCATGGCAGAGACCTTCCTGGAGGCGCGGCTTCTCCAGCTCAGTGCCGCGTCAAATTCGTCATCAAAGTAGGAACGCGTCATCAAATTGGAGTGAGGTGTTTGGGCTCACCCTGCAGTAAGAAAGGAGCAAATCACCCTCTAACTAATGATTGAGGGAATCAATGAAAAAATAACACTTTGGGCATGTGTATGAAGCCCAAATAGCACTTTTATGATGTTTAAAGCACAGAAAAGTTGATTTAGCGTAACATGGGCCCTGTAATTCGGACAGGGGGCAAATGTGAGGTATCAGGAAAAAATACACAAACATTTTATTGTCGGCTGCAACATAGAAGATCGCATGAGAACTGTTTTCACTTTTATTTTGATTGATGTTTTGAAGCAGCAGCTTGACAATAAAACACTGTTTCACTTTGATCAGCTGAGCAGGAGAAGTACATAGGAGCTAATCACCGGTAAATAAATCTCAGTAAAACAATAACCAGAAATAAATATTTGTTCCCTGGTAAAGGTAGAAGCTCTAATAACCGATAATGATAAACTTGGTGATATTACAGCCTGTACATGTAGTATGGGGACACATTTACTCTGTCTACAGGTTTTAGTATCACCCGTATGGTGAAGCCAGTTTCATTTACCAGTGTCCGTGCGTGCGTAATAAGTCCGTGTGAACTTTGTTTACATTTGCATTCGGAATTAAGTGTTTACAAGGTCAATTTAAAGAGGATTTGACTTTTATTCTGAATTTAAGAGGATTTAAAGCTCCCATGTAAACGTGGCCAATATCTACGTGTTACTTTCTGCACACTCCTGGAGCCCAAAACCATTTTCTTATTCATCATACAGTTAACCAAACCATCCATAAAAACATAACGTTAAGTTTCTTCCCACTCCATCTGGCTCTGACTAATGTTTTTACATTTCTAAAATAAAATGTGTCTTAGAGATAACCCATGCATGTAAGAGGCCTGAGAGAAGAAAAGCTGTGACTCCTTAAGAAAAATGGGTAGAAAAAAATCTATTTGTTTTCTGTAAGGGGACACATCTTCCCAAACTGCTTCCATGTGTTCTCTGTCAGTATAGATCTAAGGAGTTAGGTGGCAACAGATAATAATGCAAATAAAACATTGGGCAGTTAAAGCGAAAGTACCAGCTGTGGTGTTTGAAATCACTCGTCGTCACTCAGCCGGCTGTGCGGGGGCATGCGATTGCTGGAGTGGAGCATGGTAAACTTACAGTCTCACTTATGGAAATGTTTGCATGAGCTCTTGATGGATGAGCGGCACTTGTGTTTGCTCTAAAAGAGTTCCCTATCAGTGTCTAACCAAGACCACAGTAGCAGGTGTCTAATGTGACCATTTTGGTTATTCAACACATGAGTCCATTATGACCGCTGAGCCGTGAGAAGAATGTGGGGAAGGAGGGCTGCTCTTTTAAACGGAATCTTTAATTTCACAGGCCTCTTGATATCCCACTGCATTTGTGATTGTGTAACAGAGAAGAGGAATCAAGGCTTTTGAAAGCACATTAAGCAGAAAGCAATTAACCAACACACAGTAGTTAATTTTTGTATTAATACTTCAACAGCTGGTGCAGATTGCTTCCCCATTTTTATCTCTGCTCCAGCTGTTCTTCCATTGACAAGAACATTAAAGAGGATTTGTTCATAATAAATTGGCCCCATATATGGATACCTCACTGAGAAAGGAAACCTGCAGGGATTGTGGATTTACATATAGAAAAAGTTGGGGGGAACTGACATCTTTTCAATACCCCTGCTGGTCTTTCCTTCATTGAGCACATCCAGTGGGAACGCTTTCAAAGAACCTTTTTCGTGTCTACGCAGTGTTGGTGTCGGTGTACATTTCAAAATCTTTTATTGATATCCTCTACAGATGTGCTATTTGGAGGACCATTTGTTAAACTGTGAATGGGAAACCAAAGCGCCTGAAACTATTTGATTAATACTCATACATATGGTGTTCTCGGCTGAACTGCCTGTGTATAAAAAGTCTTAGTCTTTTTTTATATAGGCCTTAAGGCAGAGGGAGTTAAGGGAATAATAAATGCAATGTCTTTATTTCAAACATTTCTCTGAACTTGTTTGAGAGATAAATCAACAGTTTTTTTTTGTCTCAAAAACCAAATATGTTTTGGCAATGAGGGCCTGCTATTTGGGTTTTAACTGACTGTCAATAGAAACTCACAGTAGAGCTGCCATTTCCACCATATTCTCCCCTTGTTAGCGTGAGTGCTCATATCATTTTAGTCATGGGAAGAAAGACAAACTCTTATAACAGTGTTATTCTTCTCTTGTTCTTTTAAAACTGCTTTTTTTTTAAAAAAAAAATATATATATATAAATTTAAGATCTAAGATCGCCAAGTGGCTTTTTTTTTCTCTGAAGTGCTGACAGCATGTCCCACTGATGATATGAATTTACAGGCTGTTTTGAAAGCTCGTCTTGCTGCACATCCCTTTACAAATAGTTACTTTGAGTGTTTTTGAAATGTGGAAGTTCCTGGAAAGAATATGTGGGGAAGGAAAATGTGTTGTCAGGGAAATTATTAGCAATGCTTAGCAATTTGTTTCTGACCTTTAAATGTATTTTCCAAACATTTGTTTCAAAAGGCAATCTATGCCACAACCATGTTTTTGTAACAGTGGTCTGCTTTCAAGACAAAAAATCCCATCGAATACATCATTTGCTCAAGTTTTTTTTTTTTTTTTAATTCATTTTTTAAAATCCATTCAATAAGCAATTCAAAAAGTAAAGGTGACCCTGTATGAGGAGAAGAATCATCTTGTGATCATGAGGTTTGGATCATTGGTGTTTGACTCAGCAATCTACCATTATAATTGGTACAATACTAATGGTAGATTAGCAATCTATCATACCAATGGGAGATTGGTGCCTTGCTCTATCCCATTGGTGTATGAATTGGTGAATGTGAATATAAAGCGCTTTGGTGGTTGTTAAATAAATAAATCAAGTGCAGTTACCTGTTGAATACCTATTCAAAAGCACTAATATCAGTGTTTTAATATTTGCTAATAAGAGCACTCAGAGAGAGCAAAGCTCAGCCAATCACCAAATATCCTGGCTCAGTGATCCTCATGTGAATGATCATGGGACCATAATCATTTACACTTTCAAAGCTTGGAAGAAATTTCTATCCACAGTCATAAACAGTATGTCCAAATGTACAGTATGAGCTGTCACGCATTGGAGATGTGGTGGTGGAGGACCCAAACACAGAGACAGATTGAGGCAGCAGGCAGGCGTAGCATTCATAATAATAGGCCATGTTTAATCACCAAAAATCTAAAATGTTACAAGGACGATGAAGAAATCCAACAAAAACCCTAAATCAGGCGTGCCAGACTCCAGTCCTCAAGGGCCGGATTCCTGAGACTTTTAGATGTCTCCCTGCTCCAACACACCTGAATCAAATGAATGGCTCGTTGCGCTTTTGCAGAGCTTGATGACAACACATTGGTTTCAATGGTGCTTGCCCCTGGTTGTGGGGAGTAGCTTCCCCTCATACTGGGACCTGGTCGCCTCTGTCACCACCGCAGGACTGCAGACCTCCAGCATATCCATGGCAGGGAGGGGAGAAGCTTCCTTTCACTCCCTCCGTGGAAGCGGAAGAGGTGGTGGGCTTTTCAGCCCACGCTGGGGTCACGAAAATGTTGTCGCCCCTCTCATCCTCTGTTATGAGGAAGTCTGAGTCAATTTGACCATCCTCATCTCAGAGGACGAGAAGGACGACAATTTTTTTGTGACCCCGGCGTGGCCTGAAAAGCACCACCTCTGCTGCTTCCACCTGGTGGGTTAAAAGAGAGCTGATATCCCTGCGGGAAATTAAAGAGACAAAGATAAGATATTAAAAAGTTAAAGCAAACAAATCCATTTGTATTATTTCATTCCCTCACCCAATGAGAATCGATAAGGAATCGAATCGATAATTAAATTGGAATTGCTAAATTGTTATCAATTCCAATCCCTAGTCACATGATCGCTTCTCTCCGAGAAAACATGTAGACAGAAATGGCATTTCTTATATAGACTTAAAATTGAATGCCACATTAGATGTGAAACAACAAAGGAATACAGAGTGTTATAAGGAGGTTTGGAGTGTCCATCTTTCTGCAGCAAAGTCTTGCCGGATGAGATTTTGCGGGAGCCCAAAAGAAGCTTCAATGGAAACACATTCAAAACGCAATCATACTTTGTCGTCATTTAGAAATATTGCTTTTATTTTGCAAAAATCTGTAATGGAAACCCAGCTACTGACGCACAGTTAAATGTGCACTGGGACCAATTTTGCAGCGGAGAGATTGTGACAAACAGTAGTCTGTTCATCATTCATCCTGGTTACTGCTTTATAGGTGAGGACTGTTTGAAATAATTACAGACAATGGTATCAAATTTATGCTGGTTCTAAAGATGATGATGATGAGATGAAGAGAAGGAGGAGAAGATGACTGCTGCTGAGACCTTCAGCAGCTCAGCCTCCAGCAGTGCATATGCGTGACTCCATCTTACCACAGTTATAGATAGAACATTAAGTCCATGCATCAAACTTGAATAAGTGCTGATCTGTGTCTGTGCTATGATACTACCTTCAATATTTCAACTGGCCTGTCGTATGCGTGTCTTGGCGGGACTTTTTCATCCTTTGCCTGATAGTTTTTACAAAAGCTGCCAGAGACAGATGAGCTGTCTGTACAGCATATGCTGAGGACACACACACGACGATTTATTAGTGGCAGTTTACCTGATTTCACAAGATAAGATTTAAACTGATTCTTTACAGCAAATGCATACACAGAGAATCACATTCACTTCCTGTCATCCTAACTCTAACCTCAGTGCTGCTGCACAGTGCTTCTTGTCTCAGTTCATTTGATCAGGTGGTGTTAGAACAGAGGTGGGCAACGTCTATCACAGAGGGGGCCACAAAAATGTCTGTTTTTTTTTTATTTATTTTTTTTAATCAAAGGGCCACGTGATCAACATTCATGTCAGCATTTAGAATAATGACCAATCTGAGCGTTAACACAGGAAAGAACAAAGAGTATTTATAGAAATTTTGTGTGTTTTTCTGTCTTTCTGTGTATGTTTGTTGTTGTCTTTTGCATTTCTGTTGTCCATTTGTGTATTTTCTTGTGTATGTTGTCATTTTCTGTTTTTTTGAGTAATTTTTGTGTATTTCTGTTGTCATTTTGCTTGTTTGTTAGAACTGTGGGCTGGTGGAGTCATTTTTTGTGTTTTTCTTTTTGCGTACTTTTGTTGTCATTTTCTGTAATTTTGTATATGTTTTTGAGTAATGTTGTGTATTCTTGTTGTTGTTTTGCGTTATTTGGAGTAATTTTGTGTATTACTGTTCTCAGTTTGTTCATTTTTGTAGTAGTTTTGTGTGTCTTTGGAGTATTTTCTGTGTTTTTCTCTTGTCTCTTTCTGTATTTTTCTGAAATGTTGTAATTCTTTGTATTTTTTAATGTATTCTTGCTTTTGTTTTGTGTATTTTTCTGTCATGTTGTATGTTTACTTTTGGGGCCACATAAAATTAGACCGAGGGCCGCATGGGGCCCTGGGCCACTAGTGCCCGTGTCTTTTTTAGAACGTACTCTGACATCTTTATGGTATAGCAGCACTAAGAAGTGGCACTGCCCGCTAAAGGCCTCGATGGATATGGAAATGACACCACATTGAGGACAACATAGCTATCCTTTGAATATTCTTAGTTAATAGATAGATTTGCTTATTTAGAAAAGTGCTGCTTGCATGTCATGTTTATGCTTATTGTGCCTTAAATTTAAAGTCAGATTAAAACGGATATGATGGAATTAGTTTAGTAAGGAAATAAAGACATGATTTCAGTTAAAGAAGTAAAGTTAAACAACAATAAAAAGAAAGACTTAAGCTAATGATGAATAAAAACGAGCTCTTATGACTTAACTCTTTGTAAAGTTTATGTATACAATGAAATTGTATTTTGAAATTGTCAATTTTCTTACAAAGAAAAGAACATTTAACCTAAGAAATTTGTAAATTAAGTAAAAAATAAGACTGAAGTCATAATGAAGGCTATCAATGATAGAATAAAGATGCATGATAGCCTATCATGCATCTTTATTCTGCAGAAATCATTTTTGTTTGTCAGTTCATAAATGATGTATAAACTTAATTACTGCTCTGAATTAAAATGACAAAAAAAAAAAAACATTGGCTTTTAAAATTGGTAAATTAATTACTGGTAAATGTAATTCAGGTCAAAAGTGCTGGTAATATTTGCAACTTTATTTGAAATACAAGTAGCCTGAGGAAATGACAAGATATGATTGATTAACATGTATATGTTTCTCTCTCTTCTTCTGTTCAGGTTAACAACCTGTTTGCTGTTTGTCGGCAACTGTTACATTTAAAATATAAACATCAAAGCAAGACAAATGTAAAGTTGTGTTCAGTGTCCTTTGTCATCCCCTCTGGTCTCTCAAGTTAGGCAGTGGTGTGAATTACAAAAACCCAAAGAACTTTCCAATGGGGCTAGGGGGATCCAGGCATTAAGATCCAGCGACAGCCTTAAAGTCAACCCGCATGTACAGCTGCTCAACATGAAAGCATGGCAAGAAAACGCATCGCAGCGAATATCCTTAGTCAAAATGGAGCCACGTAGACATGTTTAATTCCAGTTAGTTGAATTGTATTCAGAGTTCACGTCTTAAAGTTCAAAAGTGCATCACAAACTGTCTCATCTTCTGTAGCTTCAATGTGCTACAATGATAAACTTCTCACTTCCGGGACAAAATGTGAGGCTCCATGAGCCGCCAATGGTTTAAAAAAAAAAACCGAACCGAACCATTGAGTGAACGAAGTTGTCGCAACTCTCTCTCTTCATATGTATGGCTCTGGCACAGACCAGATGCAAACACTATATTAATATGTTTAGAGAGTTACTTAGGCAAAAAATACATTTAGTGTTGAAGCCTGAAAAGGTATGTACTCTGCTGTCAGATTCCAATAGTGGTCCATTGCCTCTTACTACAGGCCATACAGCTTTTTCCAGAATTCCCAAGTGTTGCATTACCACTTTACAGCCCTATATTGACTTATATGTGAGCATAGGTTTAACATGGCAAAATAATCTGCCCTCTTTGTACCCTGTCAGCATCTCCAACTGCACACTTCCCAGCTGCTTTTATCCCAGAGACATGTGTCCCAACTAACCCGTGTACACCTGTGGTGCAGTAATAGAGCCGCAGGCTTTGATGGCCAGAACTAACAGTTGAAATTATTAGCATTTAAGCGTGCCCGTGCAGTCACGAGAAGACAGCAAGAAAAGTTCACATATTCTTTGGAAAGGTTCTGCTTTGATTTTTCCATTTTAAAGTCTGGTATGATACAAATATCCTGGGCAAAGATTATAGCACCTTCCTCTCCCTCCCACCTCCATACTTTATACATGCTGCTCTCATCACTGGGAAAAAAGTGCATCCCTAATAACTTACACATGCTGCACTTTTGTCTTTGTGGTTTCCATCCTTCAATAAATGGTGGGTAGACCCTTTTTTCTTTGCCTCGCTGTGTGACGTGTTAGACAAGCTTAAAGAGATGTAATTTTGCTTTGAAGCAATTGTGTTACTCACTAAATGTTGCAGGTTTTGTGTGTACATTGTAAGAGATTTTTGGAACAGCATCCCTCTTAACTACTGGGCTTCAGATCCTCGATTTCCAAAAAAAAACTACAAAAAAAAGGGGCATCTGGCATGCATTGGGGTAAGAAGGTGATTCCAACATGAGCACATTAGGCAAACAATAGGCAAAGAACTCTGGTCAAACACAGAGCGCATTACAAAGAAAAACCAATGTTTAGGCATGCTTAAGCATTCGCTATTCATCTTGTATTTCTGTATTGAAGCCAATGTTTATTAAGTTATGACGCTAACATTACCCAACTGTGTATCCCTTGCCACTTTCAATGCTGTGGTCGTCATGTGAAGCAACGGTTAATATTCAGATTACAGAAAACAGAGATAATCTGGGAAGTGACATGTTTTAACTACTCCTTATATATACAATCAACAAAAATGTAAATGCAACACTTTTGTTTTTGCTCTCATTTTTCATGAGCTGAACTCAAAGATCTAAAACATTTTCTATTAACACAAAACACTTGTTTCTCACAAATATTGTTCACAAATCTGTCTAAATCTGTGTTAGTGAGCACTTCTCCTTTGCAGAGATAATCCATCCTACCTCACAGGTGTGGCATATCAAGATGCTGATTAGATTAGAACAACGAGTTTGGGTGAACTACGGCCTGGCCCACAGAACATCTCAGCGCCGAATAGCACGTACCACGCTCCCGAGAATTCAGTCAAATGACTCGGTTCAACCCAGTAAAAAAGGTTTCCGAGACATCCACTCATAGAATATCCATGTAAAATTACAGTCCGATTGAACGAGCATTAACGGAGGAGTAGTCATTTGAAATATGGGGCCCCCGGGAGCCCCCCTGCGCCCTCGTGGCACATACAAAGTAATGAGCCTCATTCATATATTAGTATATGTCAATGATTTGGTACCACCAACTGTCGCAATATTTGACTCACAAATAAATGAGAAAATAACTTTAAAGGGGACATATCATGCATTTAAATCCTTCTTTTCTTTACATATAAATCATACAGTTGTGGTCTATATAAAGCGGAACTGCAATGGTATAACCCATAGATTATACCAACCGAATTTCAGCCCGATCCATTTACGAATAACAGAGGAGTAGTGATTTTAACTAGTGTGCAAAACAACAAAAAGAACAAGAACAACAAGAACAAAGTGAGTGGCGTTTTGAGCTCAGAAGCCCGGCCTAAAAAATCCTTATGAAAGCTAAATGCAAATATTGGGTAATAAATCAGGCATTGTCCCTCTTTATCACAATAAACACAATGTTAATAGATACACAAGTAAGGTGTGTATACTACACAACGTCAGCCTCTGTGGCTCAAAGTAGAGAAATCAGATGAAGAAACCAAAGATTTACAGTACAAGCGGCCCTCATTTCCAAGTACTGTATGTGCGGCCAGCCAGGTTTGTTATAAAACTAATATCCACTCATAGGCAACATGATTTACAGACCATTGAATCAATAAGGCCAAAACAGCTAGTCAATATCATTCAGAAAAGACATTAATTTTAACCTAAGATCATAAGTTATGGAAAAAACTTGAATTGATGGAATTAATCAAGGCATGTTTTGAGGGATCCTTTAAGTAGATTTTGCTTCCTTATAGTTCTCTTCTGATTCATTGGGATTAAATAAATTAAATGGTAGATTAAGTAGAAGTTAGAGATGAAATTGGCATAATTAGATCTTGGTGGCTTTAGCATGTCACTTTCAAGTCTGGGGTAGTTGTCTCCAACAGTGTCCAGCTGATGTCTGAATTTTCAACACATTTTGGAGTCCTGCAACTGTGATATAAGAAACAGCAGTTAGAGAAATGGTTCATCACTGCCCAAAACATCTAGGAGTGCTTGGACCTCTTTGTTCGTCCACTGATCGATTCCCTTGCTGGAAGAATCCTTTATTGTGCAGGTTGATAAATAAAATGTAATCTTCACTCAGCATTTAGCTTTAGGCTAAATAGAAGTTGAACACTGTATAATTCAGTTCAGTCAGTTGGAGATTGACCGTATAAACTCCGCCTCTACAGAGTTAGTGGCTGAACTTCCCCTATTTAGGAACAATTATCGGCTCTGTTCCCAGAATGAAGGTTCTTAGTTTTAGTGGGTGTTGCTATGGTAGAAATGTTCTTATTTTGAAGGCACAATTGATGATCTATGAATTGAAACCTTTTTCCCAAAAATATCCATTTCTTCATAATTCTGATACCAAGATCAGGCATATTTGTTCTCTCAATGCTAGTTTTACGAAGGAGCCATACACATCTTGAATGTGAACCTTCATGGAAAACGGGAGAGGTGGTCTACATCTGACCTTGGGGGATATGCTAACACTGTGGCTTCACTGAGATTTAATAGTTGTCATGAAAACATTACGCTGAAACTTTCGCATTTGGCAGTCAGACAGTCACGCCGGCACATCACAGCAAAGGCTTCCCCAATGCCAAAGATCTGTGACTCATTTCAGATAAACATCTGCATCATAAATCAAAAGCACGGCCTTGCTTGCGTCTTGGAAATGGTGCAGTGAGTATCAGCTATGCAAGCAACAAGAGTTCTCTTTTTGACTGAAATATAGTTTATTCAAAGTGTACAGCTGCATCGGATACAAGTAATTGAGCACAGATTGACAGAATCCTGTCGTGGTGTCTGTTTAATGTAGAATGATGTTGATGTCGTTGTCGTTGCTCAAGTGTTTTTTTGGTTCATTTTTGTGAATAAGTTTAATACAATGGTGAG
Source organism: Gouania willdenowi (assembly GCF_900634775.1). Taxonomy (NCBI): domain Eukaryota; kingdom Metazoa; phylum Chordata; class Actinopteri; order Blenniiformes; family Gobiesocidae; genus Gouania; species Gouania willdenowi. Next base: position 15,397,080 of record NC_041046.1, on the reverse strand, counting down.
CGTGTCAGTTCTCTCCACGACTTGTTTTTCTTTTGGTTATTTCTCTTGACACATGTTTTTTGCTTCATGATACTTTTATTCCTCTCAACCCCTTGGTTTTCTGTTTCTTTTCATTTTTATTAGGTGCTTGTCTGTAAATGTTCTCAGTCATCCAGGTCATGTTGAATCTGTTTACTTAGTTAGGGAAATTGGACTTCAAGTTTTGCTTGAAGACTTTTCACCTTTCATCCAATGGGTTTCTCCAGTTATTAAAGTGACTATTTTGGGAGTCTGGATTTTATACTCAATAAAACTATGTATTCAGTGTCATAACTGAATAAGAGGTAAAAAAAAAAATAAAGATATATATATAGTGTTGTACACAAGACCACGCTATCCGAGAGACTGAAGCTGAAGACCAGAATGCACCGAGACAAAGACAAGACCGAGACTTTTGGGAGTTGAGACCAAAACAAGATCAAGAACAATAAAAAAAATTTGTTTCTAAATATGACAAGGTTGAACAGTTAAAAAGCATTCTCTGTTTATTTTACTTTTAAATACATTTGACAGCCAAAACAAGGTGTCTGCAACTCTTTCAAAGCACAACACATACATTTCTCCTATCTTGACAATTTAACACTAGAATAGAATACACCTTTATTGATACAGTATAAGGGCAGAGAGTAAGAAAGATAAAACTAACATAGGATAATAGTGCAAAATATAGGACATAGGGGAAAAAACAACAGCAGAAAGAAAACAACAAATGTGCAAATGACAATTGAGGAAGTGTCAGTGTGGTGACAGTTTATTGAGTTAAATAGTCTGATGGCAGTGCGAACAAAGGATCGCCTGGAGCACTCCGTCGTGCATTGTGGTGGGATGATGATAATGATGATGCGTTGGCTGAAGGAGCTGCTGATGGTCCACAACTCTTCATAGAGAGGGTGCGAGGAGATTTCCAAAATCACTAGAACTCTGTCCATTGTCCTCTTCTCAACTACTATATCCAAGGAGTCCAGGTCCAGTGTTAGAAACCTCAGACTGGTAGAAGGACTTCAGAAATCTGTGCGGACACTGAAGGATCTGAGTCACCTCAGGAAAAACAGCCTGCTCTGTCCCTTCCTGAAGACGTCCTCGGTGTTGCTCGACCAGTCCAGTTTATTGTTGATGTTGACCAACGCTCTCCACTTCCTGCCCCTGGATGAGGACTGGGTCTGGGGGCATTCTGTTCAACCTTTAGTCAACCACCACCTCCTTGCTCTTCTAAATTATTGCAAAAAATAAATCCTTGTTTGTATTTAAAAGCCACTGACAATGAAAATAAGATGTTTATTTGTCAGGTGAATGAGGCCTAAAGTAAGTGTTCAGAGGTATTTCTGAATAGAAATAAGATGGACTGATGTCCGAGTTTTTGCAAATGTCTAAAACATAAAGCACTTAAATATATTTCCAAGGAGGCAGGACAATCAAGGAGCTAATGATTAAGTCAAAGTACCACGTTGATTAATCAAGACCAAAACCTTAAAAATGTGGTACATTACATACATACAACACCAGTATCTAAAACATCAAATTCAGTTGCTACACTTTCAGTTGCAAGAAGACAAGAATAATTATTGTCTTCATGTGTGTGTGTGTGTGTGTGTGTGTGTGTGTGTGTCTGCGTGTGCGTGTGTGTGTGTGTGTGTGTGTGTGTGTGTGTGTGTGCGTGTGTGTGTGCGTGTTTCTATTTATTCATAAGATTAGAACTATGTAGCATATTCATGTTAATATTTAGATGTTTTTGGTTGTTTGTAAAATTATTTGACTTACTGTTCTTTTGAAATTCAAGGTAAGTCTACTTAAACTACGTAAAATTGCATTACCTTTATTCGTCAGCACACATGTGGTTCACAAGATAGGTTTTACTGTGTGTGCGTGCGTGCATGCGTGTGTGTGAAAATGAGGCATCTGCATAATCATTTTAATACCATTTGGATAACAGCCTAGCTGCAGAAGTCCTGAACTCAAATGTCAGTTAGTTTAAAGTAAGCTACAAGCTCAAATACAAATGATACAGTCTCCATCCCAGTTTAATCTGACTGCAACACTTTAAATTTGTTATGTTGTTTGTTGTGTAACCTCATGGCTCTTTGTAGAGTTTTTTTTTAATGCTCCAGGCTTTGGCTGAAGCTTTGTGTCCTTAGCAGTCCCTGGAATTTACTAATGGAAATCTTAATTTGCAGCTGTAGTTTCTTTTAATTTTCACCACCCTGGGCCAAAACCATTGTTTTACAAGTGGAAATTCCAATGACAACTATATCCCACTGTTTATTGCTTAACTGAGTGACATTGCCACAGTTTTTCCTAAACCTACTATCATAATGCAGCTATCCAACATGAAGGAGAAACAAACACAAACTATTAAATAAACAGGCAAATAAACCAAAAGTTGAACCAAACCAAAGGATGAAATGACATCACTGAATCCACAATGGCACAATTGAAAGCTAACAGAGCTTTTACTTCAGTGCATCTGAGAGCCGATAATGCGCATAAATGGAGGATTAGTGGTCAGCCTTGGAAACACATGTGCTGAAAGCTAAGGAAACAGAGCAGAGAAGGGCGCTTGGCACGTGCAGCAGCTGTGTCCTTTTTGGAGCCCTGCATGACTCTTTGATCTCCTGTACTCAGGTGTGACAGGGCTTTGGCAGACAGCAGGCCAGCTCGAGACTGAGGCTGAGGCTGGAATGGCCCACGTGGTCTCATTGAGAGCGTGTGAAAGGGCATGTGTTATACAGCCCACAACAACTCAATAACGTGCTGAGAAGTTTTTCAAAAAATTGCAAATCAGCATCAGTGAGGATCTTAAAATGAGTTCTAGAGCAGGGTATCCCAAACTTTTCACAGTCCCGTAGCCCTTGAGACATTTAACCTGAAGCCATGTACCCCCTACCTCTTCACACTCAAAGCTGCACAGTGATTTGAGTCAACTTTGACCTTTAGTTATACAGACAAAAGGTTTTCAAACTTAAAGAGGAGAACTACTTATTTACAGTACCTACTACATTGAATATTTGTATTTCAAGGTATATTTAGGTAAACATTGAGTACTTTTTTAGTCTACCAAGGTCCTTTTTATTGGAAATTTACCAAATAGACTCAAGGCTCTCGAGTTTCCAAAGAGGCAGCATCAATGATTGTATCAGTGTATTAGCCCTCTGGAAGTAACCGGCCACATTATTATGTAAAAATTATAAATGGTTTAATCCGGTCAATTATCTAACATCCTTACTCTTCATATCTAACCAAATTCTGTCTTATCAACCCTGCTATATATGTTGTAGGATTTTCAGTTTAAAAATAAAAAGTATATCCTACGTACGTGTTATAAAGAAGTAACCTTTGTAAAGGAAAAATAACTATCTTCATTGTGTCTGTGTAAACCCTCCAATGATAATAAAACCTTGCTATAAATGCATAAATTTACCTGTAAAGCAGAAGTATCAAACTCGTATTAGGTCAGTTGGTCTAGACCAGAAAAATGTAGGCATTTCTTTTCGGGATTATTGTGTAGCGTAGATTTCTATAGTTGTACTTTCAAGTAACTTTTTACGCCTCACAGAGAATCTAAGCATTTAGTCACAGATATTTGGAACTAAGCTATCTAATGTTTTACTCATGTAAACTGCTCCCCTGGCTCGTCTAAAATGACTGCAGTAATGATAATTGCCGTGCACCCTCGACTGATATTGCTGTGTACATCTTTTATAAACTGGTACCATTATAAAGGATGATTACCCTAGCATTAAGGGCTTCAGCACTGATTGTATCTACTACAGTGATTGTCATTGTGCTGACCCTTTCATCAGCAGCCATCCGCCAAGCTCTGAAGCAGCCTAATAGGCCAACGCATTAAAAAGTACATCTCTGTCAACTCAGCTCTGCAAATTCACAGTTCGTCTCGTAACGCTCGCAATAAATCAGTCCGAGCAAGGATTTATGAAGAAGTCTGAGTGAACCCAGAGGTCACAGACGGTTTAATTTGATGCTTGGCAGTAAATCCTCTAATTGTTTTCCACAAAAATACTAGGCTGCATATTCTCAGACATAAAAATACTGAGCTGTATATTCTGAGACATAAAAGGAAACAAAATATCATTTTAGTCATCTACCCACTGGGTACGCCTATGTTTAATGAAACTTTGCATTTGATTTTATCTTATAAACTTTGTCAGCTCAATAGGAAATCAGCTTGTTAGCTGGATGTTTAATGAGTTTCACATTTTTAAGGGCTTTGAGTGAACTCTAACTGCCATCTTCTCATTATTTGGATGCTGTGTTTAGGTCCTGGGTGCTTTTATTTCTCATTATTTAATTATGATATTAACTATAGTAGAATTTTTTGCAGTCACTGCATTGTCTGTCTAGTCTACTTGTTCCTACTCCCAGTGCTTGAGGTTTCCTCCCTTCTGCAACTGTGACTTCCTGACACGGGGACACAAGTGAGGAGACGTCAGTGTAGTGTTGTGTTCAAGACCACACTACCCGAGACCCAGACTTACCCGAGACCAGAATGCACCGAGACCAAGACAAGACCAAGACTTCCGGGAGCCGAGACCGAGTCAAGACCAAGACAGAGACAAGCCGAGACCAAGACCAAGACCAGAAACATTTTTTTTCCAAATATTTAAAAAAATATATAAATAAATACAATTATGACAAGGTTTGACAGTTAAATAACATTCTCTCTTTAATTTTAGTTTATTAAATACATTTGATGGACAAAAAAGGTGCCTGAAAAAAATTAATTCAATTCAATTCAACTTTACTTATATAGCGCAAAATACAACAAAGTCAACTCAAAGCGCTGAACAAAATATAAAGTCCATAGTAAAAATGAAGAAAGAACCCAACAAGATCCACATAAACAAGCATTTAGCGACAGTGGGAAGAAAAAACTCCCTCTTTTTTATAGGAGGAAATCTCCAGCGGAACCAGGTTCAGAGTTGGCAGCCATCCGCTTCGACTGGTTGGGGTTAGTGAACAGAGGGAAAAACAGAATAGGATAGAAGGATAGTCCATCCAAGTGTCCCAGACTAGTTGTGCCGTGAGTCATCGATCAGGAACCGCCATCTCCAGCATTAAGACACCTGAAACAGAAAAGAGAGTGGAGGGCGAGGAGAAGACACAGACTGCAGGTAAAAAAACAAACAAACAAAAAACACACCATCTACACTGATATCCACCCCATATATATACAGTATATATATATATATATACAGTATATATACTGTATATATATGAATATAATGTGGGTGTTCTACTATATAATCTAAGTTCTTAGTTCCTATTTTTAGGTTTAGAGCTTTTTTCCTTGTGTTTAGGTTAACACTATTATACGGTATATGCTTTAGCAAATAAGTAGGTTTTGACTTTACTTTTAAAGGTGGAGAGAGTAGCAGCCTCCCGTATTAAGACTGGGAGCTGGTTCCAAAGGCGAGGTACTTAGTAGCTGAATGATCTGCCTCCTGTTCTACTTCTAGACACTTTAGGAACTTCCAGGAGACCAGCAGACTGAGAGTGGAGTGTTCTGCTCAGACGATAGGGCACTAACAGGTCTTTAAGATACACAGGAGCTTGATCATGTAGATCTTTGTATGCTAACAGGAGGATTTTAAACTCTATTCTAGATTTTACAGGAAGCCAATGAAGAGAAGCCAATACTGGAGAAATATGCTCTCTCCTGTTAGTACCTGTTAGTATTCTAGCTGCAGCATTCTGAATTAACTAGAGACTTTTTAGTGAGTTATTAGGACATCCTGACAGTAGGGAGTTACAATAATCTGGTCTAGATGTAACAAATGCATGGATTAATTTTTCAGCATCACTCTGGGCCAAGATATTCCTGATTTTAGAGATATTACGGAGGTGGAAGAAGGCTGTCCTTGTGATTTGTTTAATATGAGAATTAAAGGATAAGTCAGTATCAAAGATAACGCCTAAGTTTTTTACTGTGGTGCTGGGTGACAGAGTAATGTCATCCAGAGACAATATTTGCTCTGATAATTTCTCTCTAAGGTGTTTTGGACTAAATAAAATCACTTCGGTTTTATCCTGGTTAAGAAGGAGAAAGTTGTGGCTCGTCTTTAAGACAGGCCTGGAGTTTTAATAACTGAAGAGTTTCATCAGAATTCATTGAGAGATAAAGCTGTGTATCATCTGCATAGCAATGGAAATTTATATTATGTTCTCTGATAATGTTTCCTACTGGAAGCATGTATAATGTAAGGAGTATTGGTCCCAGAACTGAACCTTGTGGAACTCCATGATTAATTCTGGCGTGCGCTGAGGAGTGATTATTAACATGAACAAAGTGAGCTCTGTCTGATAGGTAGGATTTAAACCAACCCAGTGCTGTTTCTTTAATCCCAAAAACACTTTCCAGTCTCTGCAGCAGTAGATGATGATCCACTGTATCAAAGGCTGCACTGAGATCTAAGAGCATCAGAACTGAGAACAACCCTCTGTCTGAGGCTAAGAGGAGATCATTGGTTACTTTAACTAAGGCAGTCTCTGTGCTGTGATGGGCTCTAAAGCCAGACTGAAAGCTCTCAAAAAAATTGTTTTTATGTAGGTGATCACATAGTTGACTTTTTCAAGAATTTTGGAAATAAAAGGGAAATTGGATATTGGTCTGTAATTGGACACGTCACTTGGATCAAGGGTTGTTTTTTTAAGGAGAGGTTTGATTACAGCGGTTTTAAAGGAATGTGGTACATAACCTGTTGCTAGAGATGTGTTAATCCAGTTCATCATATTAGTGCTGATTAGTGGAAGAACATATTTAAATGGAGTTGGGATTGGATCTAAAAGACAGGTTGTTGGTTTAGAAGCTAGCTATTGAGGTCAGTTCAGATAGACCAATTGGAGTGAAACTTTGTAAATAAAAGCTACATGTTGGGAATATTTCAGGAGCTGCTTTGTTTATTAAATTATTGAGCACTCCTGCAGGGGGGACATTAGCTTCGTTTTTAATTGTTAGAATTTTAGCAGTAAAGAAGTTGATGAAGTTGTCACTGCTCAGGTTGACAGGAATAGAGGGTTCAACAGAGCTGTGGCTTTTGGTGAGCCTGGCTACGGTGTTGAATAGAAACTGTGGACTGTTTTTGTTTTCCTCTATTAAAGTTGAATAATAGGAGGTTCTAGCTTTACGGAGAGCTTTTTTATAAGCTGACAAACTTTCTCTCCAGGCAGTATGAACTTCTACCATGTTTGAGGAGAGCCACTTCCTTTCTAATTTTCGCGATGCCTGTTTTAGAAGACGCAATTCAGATTTATACCAGGGGGCGACCTTTTTATGAAATATCTTCTCCTTTTTAAGCAACAGCATCCAGAGCTCTGTGCAGTGACAACATTGCACTGTTGACAAGATGATTTATTTTCTCTGTCGTTAGACATTGATAGCTACTTTCTGTTGAAATATCATATGGATCAGAGGTAAGCAATGATTGAACTAAATCTTTAAATCTAGTTACAGATTTCTCAGACAGTGATCTACTATAATGTACTTTTCTCTCAGAATTCAAGCAGGCCAATATTTTTAATTCAAACAAGAACAAGAAGTGATCTGAAAGAATAGGATTTTGAGGATATATTGTCAAATGGCCAATATCTAAACCATATGTTAGAACAAGGTCCAGGGCATGATTAAGATAAAGAGTTGGTTTGTTTACATGTTGTGTAAAGCCGATCTATCTAATAGCGAGATAAATAATGCATTTAGGCTGTTGTTTTCATCAACAGCATGAATGTTAAAGTCACCTACTATGATAGCTTTATCAGTGCTCAGCACCAGATCAGTGAGAAAGTCAGAGAATTCAGAGAGAAACTCCGAATATGGACCAGGAGGACGGTAAACTATAACCAATAAAGTGGGTTTTTCTATCTTGTTTTTGGGATTGCAAATTTCAAGAGAGAGGCTTTCGAATGAATTTTGGTTGAGTTAAATTTTTGAGGTAACTGATAAGCTTGAGTGAAAAACTGCGGCCACTCTCACGGGGAATATGGTGATTGCCATAATTGGGAGGGCTGGCTTCATTAAGAGCAATAAAATCTTCATTTCTCTGTGAAGCATAATACACCTAATTGATGGTCAGTTATAAGATCACTCACCAAGAGGGATTTAGATGAAAGCGATCTGATATTTAATAGTCCACATTTAATGGTTTTCTCATTGTTTTGTCTTCTGTTTGTAGTTTTAATTTTGATGAGATTTTTATCGTTAACTCCTGTATTGTGGGCTTTAGTTTGTATTGCATGTTGCTCTGTACTGCTAAGCACAGTGTTTATGGGGTATAATTGCTCTATATTTTGAGTAAGGGGCTTATCTATGGACGTGTTTGTTTTAACTGCAGGTTTATTCTCAGCTCGTCATGCGCGTGTGGAGTTGTGAATCACATACTGTAGATTTGATTTTAGCATTTGTGCTCCATGTAAATTGGGATTTGAATAGAGGATTTGAATAGATCAGCATGTTTCAAAAGAGGTCAAAGTTATCAATAAACATGAAATTATGGAGTTTGCAGCAGGATTGTAAGAAGTTGTGCAGCTGTAAAAGGCGACTAAATGGTTCTATACCCCTATATAATGTAGGAAGAGGGCCAAAAATGAATATTGAGTCCCACATGCCTTTAGAACATTAAAGAGAAGGTTAAACTCTTTCATGGTCCGTATCGATTCACGTCGGGTGGTATTGTTCGTCCCTACATGTAACACTATTTTAGTGACAGTTGCTGGCAGTGTGGGTAACATTTGATTAAGTTTGTTGAAGATAGTTTGAACTGAAGCACCTACAATACAGTGTCATTAAAGAATCTAATATTCCTCGTTATTGAGTCGCCAATAATGAGTGTAGTTTGTGGGAAGAGAGTTAGGAGTGAGTGTGCGCCTGTTATACTTGCCGGGAACATCCGGCGGGTGGATCACAGCTGGCTGTGGTGGAGTTTCCGTCCTCGGAGTTGACTGGCATTGGGGCATCTGTGTGGGAATGTCTGGTGGTGCTCGGGTTGCAGAAGGCTGCGGGAAAGTCTCTTTTATCTGCTCTGGTTGTCCTTGAAGCGGCTCTGCTTCTAAAGGCGTGAGGGTCGCTGATGTCTGTGGGTGAACCTCCGCCATCAGATGGCATTGAAGTGGTGCTGCAGTAGCATGCCTCTGGACTGCAGCTTTGAGGAGATTTCGTTGGGCTTCAGAGGAGGTTTTTGGCCGTTGGGAATTTAATCCGGGTGGTGGTAGAGGCGTTTTCCTGGCGATTGTTTCGGTTTTCATATGAGAGAGCTTCAAAACGATTGTGGACAGTATGAGGAGGAGGAGGGATGCCGTTTTCCGCGTTATTCTGTCGTCTATGTCCGCGGACAACAACCTCAGCCCACGATGGCAGGCGTGGTGTGGAACAGGACAGTCCTGGACCCGGATTCTCCCAGGGAACTGTGTTGTTGTCACATGGAATATTATGGAGGAAGGATGACTGCTGTACAACCGTGCCTGTATATTTGGTGAGTAATTCATCTTTATTTTTTAGCTGTTTAGAAAGGCGATGAATCTCTTCCCATAGTTTGGTAATTTCTTTGTTGGTGTTTAGTAGCAAAATGTCTTTCTCTGACGACAGGTGAGGAGCAGCGTTCTCCACTGTCTGTAGATGCGTTTGTAGATGCGGCCATCTTGCGGTACTCACGGAACGAAAGCGGCTCCATCGTCCCCAGCAGCTTACAATAACAGCAGCTTACAAGCAAACACTAACCAACAAACACAGACCAAACAAACACTGACCAAACAAACACAGACCAAACAAAGACTGACCAAACAAACACAGACCAAACAAACACTGACCAAACAAACACTGACCAAACAAACACTGATCAAACAAACACTGATCAAACAAACACTAACCATACAAACAGTAACCAAACAAACACTGACCATGCACTGACCAAACAAAGTCCAGGGTGTGTGTGTGTGTGTGTGTGTGTGTGTGTGTGTGTGTGTGTGTGTGTGTGTGTGTGTGTGTGTGTGTGTGTGTGTGTGTGTGTGTGTGTGTGTGTGTGTGTGTGTGTGTGTGTCAGTGAGAAGGCACTGACTGCAGAAAAACATGACATG